>NC_092341.1:93387500-93687500 GCF_046630445.1 Rutidosis leptorrhynchoides | reverse complement strand
TCCCTTTTTAATTACTTTTGCAATCTATATTTTTGGGCTGAGAATACATGCACTTTATTTTAAACGCAATGGATACAAGTACATACTAAATTCTACACCGAGTTTGAACCGAAAATCCCTTAGCTTTGGTAACTAGTAACTGCCGGTTATAAGAACTGGTGGGCGCGAGTAGTTATATATGGATCCATAGGGCTTGATATCCCCGTCCGAGCTAGAGCACTAGCCTTTTAACGAACGTATGCTATTTGAGAAGCATACACGTTAGTTTGCGTGTATTATTAAGATGATTATACAAATGGTACAAATTATATATACGTTAAGTTTAGTTACCAGGGTGCTCAATTTCGTAGAATATTTTGATAAACGTTTCTGGATGAAACAACTGAAAACTTGTGATTCACCTTTACATACAGATTATACGAAACAATAAAACTATGAACTCACCAACTTTGTGTTGACACTTGTTAGCATGTTTATTCTCAGGTTTACTAGAAGTCTTCCGCTGTTGCTTATATGTTAGACAAGCTATGTGCATGGAGTCTTACATGACATACTTTTCAAGAAAACGTTGCATTCACCAAATCATCACCATGTATCTTATTTTGACTGCATTGTCAACGGAAGTACTATTGTAAACTATTATTTACGGTGATTGTCTATATGTAGAAATCATCAGATGTAGAAAACCTTTGATTTAAATATTCATTTATGGTGTGCCTTTTCAAAAGAATGCAATGTTTACAAAACGTATCATATAGAGGTCAAATACCTCGCAATGAAATCAATGAATGACGTATTGTCCATATGGATTTGGAGCGATCGTAACAGTTGGTATCAGAGCGTTGGTCCTAGCGAACCAGGTCTTGCATGAATGTGTCTAACTGATAGTTGTTAAGATGCATTAGTAAGTCTGGACTTCGACCGTGTCTGCATGTTAAAAGTTTTGCTTATCATTTCTTGTCGAAAATTACATGCTTATCATTCTTAAGTCTAGACACATTTTCCTGCATTTATTGCATAAATAGTGTATAGACAAAAATTCATATCTTAGCGTATCTGTTACTGTAAACTTTTCCTGATATCTTCCGAAAATTTCTCCGTGATTTATGGAATTTGGTATTATATATACATATGTAAATTATGTATTGAAGAATACCAAACTAAATTCTATAATCTAATTCATATCAAAAATCATCTCCCTAATTATACAAGATGGATCCCGTATCTAGTTCAAATTCCTTAAATTCCGACAGCTATTCCGATATGGATATTCACCTGAACTCCGAAGACAGTGTAACCGGAATGGATCAACCAATTAGTCATCATCTATTCTGGATGAATTGGGGATGGGTTCGTAGCTTACTTAGTCATTGGAGACAAGAAGAAGGCGATCCCTTCCATCCACCACATTGCCCTATTGGCGAAGAACCTGAAGCACTTACCGGCGAACCTGTTCGTAATACCATTTTCTCTCTCATTTCCAGAGTATCTAGTCATGATTATATACTATCTCACATTCTAAATCTTATTCGTCCGCTCGTCCGAACCACCGATCATCCCGGTATAATACAAGAAGTCAACGAGCTTCGTGCTCGGGTAGTGGCTTTGGAGAATATGGTGCGAAGGTTACAAACACCAGCAGCATAACTAGTACCACAATCATCAACAATAACAGTACCATTACCACCACCAATAACCACATCCGCATCCCACACCTCAATATCACATCTAAAAACTGTACTTCGGATATCAACATCATACGTACCGTAGATACCAAGGAGTGCCAACAACAATAAATGATGAAGTACTGATTCATAACTTCATCGAAGAAATATTCTACGGTGATTATGTAATCTCTAAAATCTTAGAGATTATTTATCCCAGTTCTAACCGTAAATCAGATAAATAGAAGGAAGAATAGAAACCCGGACAAGAATGATGCGTAAGGTACAAGCTAGACTTGTTTTACCAACAGCATCAATAGTACCCTTAGCCTCACCAGCACAGTTAGTGCTGTCAACATCATTAGAATCATCAGCACCTCTAACATCACAAGCTCCGCCAGTTCAAGAAAGCACCGTGGATATTATTACAAGTCAACAACGCGTATATTTGTATCAACGAGTTATGAAATATTAACTCATTCCCTATGAAGAATTTATATGTATATCTTATATATATTTTAAAACCATCATAAATCTTTTCGTACTAAGCTATTAAGTATGAATTGAAAAAGGGTAAATACTGCTCGGTTAAATTCATATTACTAATATGCTATGATGTACATCCTTCGTTAACAACTTAACCTTCATTAACTATAATCTCTGTTTCAATCCAAAGAATTCCGTTTCATAATAAACCAAGTGTATTATTCAATAATATGGTTGATTTTACACTTTCATCTTCGATGCACTCGAAACTTTCTAGAAAACATCATTTGCACCTTGCGAAGTTTGCAAGAATTCCACGAATATCAACACCCTTCACCAAGGAATATCAATAAGAATAAATAATGAAGTATTGATTTCATTAGCGAAATACTCCGCAAAGATTATGTAATCTTTAATATTTTAGAGATTATTCATTTCTAATTCAAGCCAAAAATCAAATGAGCTTAATATGATATTAACTCATTAAATCTGTATTACATCTGAAGAAAATATACATACATATATTTTCATAAAAACGGTAATAAAAATTCTTTTGTACAAAGTATTAATTGTGAAATCTTTAACGGGTAGGTAATACTCGGGAAATATATATAAGTTCACAATTAATATGTTATACTGTACATTCTTCAACTTTGATTCAAAAATTATTAACAATGCTCACAACGATATACAATCGTTTTCATACAAATTCGATTACATATTGACGGATCAGAATCCAAGTCATAACTCTGAACCGGTGACATCATTCTTAGATCTCGACATCTTTCAAAGCTATATTTTGACTTCAAAACTGTACAAGATCCTTTAGCGTTGTTTTTACCGAAAATAATCTTGCAATCCTTTTCAAAGTATCCAGTTTTATCACACTTCCAACCAACTTCGACTTTTCATATTAGCCTTATTGTGACTTTGATATATACGTTCTTGTTACTGGGAAACCTTTCATGTTCCACCACATTAGCAGTAAATTTACCAACAACTTCATTGATCTTTTACCTTCCGAAAAATCATAATACTCATTGAAACCCTATCATTTACTCATTTGCATCTTGTAACAAAAATTGCCATACGAATTATCGGGAATTAGCAATCAGTATTTTGAAATCTTGCAGCACGTCTATACCAATAGTTATATGTGTACATATAACGTCTACCTCCTGGAATTACATACTTCGAATGTGAAGTTTCTGAAAAACACCCCAAACTGCGAAACTAGTTCTCCGAATTTTGGAAAAATGCTAATAAAGCAGCAAAAACTGTAAACGACTTTAATAGTCGAAAGTTTGATGATAAATGATAGTGTGCTGGCAAAGCTCAGAAAAAGAGAAAGTTTGGAACTGGAAAATGGATTGAGCAAAGTATGAAAGAGGCTGTGGATAAATCACAAGGACGAAATCTGTCTTCAAAGAATCCAAATGATTCAGTATCTGCTGAAGCCATTAACGAATACCTTGCTTCCGAATCTAAACCCTTGCAGACAATATTCTTCATCATCCTCTGATATTAGAAATTCTAAGATATCATCGTATCTTTCATTATAAATATCCTCCATATTTCTGGAGATAATTCCATAATCATTCTTATCGAAAATCAATTTTCTCCTTACGATATCTGTGTTACACCATAAAAGAAACTATTTTAGTTTCTAAATTCTGAAACTTTCAAGTTTAAAATATAAATGTTTTGAAGTAATGTTGGGAATTGAAGCATGGGTTAGTATAATATAATGACACTTGATCAACGTGATTATATTACAGTAAGTCATGTTGAGTTTCTAATGGAACGTGATAAAGGTTCACAGATCACACCCTCATCATGAACCATGTTACATAACTCTTTCATTATATTTATCCTCTAAATATATTCGGTCTTTTCCAGATATTCTGGTAATTTGACAAGTCAGATTGTGCTATTACCATTTATTTCTTAGAACATTAGTTATGTTCATCTGAAACTTCATACCTACAAATTCTGGACCATTATCAGCTTGACTTAAGGTCGGGAAGAGAAAACGAAAGCATGAAGCTCCGAAATATAATGGAGAATATAAAGCCCGATAACAACCCCGAAATTACAAACCGTGTATATCAATGCGTATAGCAATATAAAGACACGGGAGAATGAAAAACACTATAACCCCAAGGTAATAGTAGAAGAAAATAACTTCCTCTGGTGGCAGATGAAAAAGAAGAATGAAGGATACGATAGCCAGAAAAATATCAAGAATCAGAACTGGATTAAGCATTTTCACAAACTATTGGGATGTATGAAATAAAAAAAAAGAAGATTATAGGAATGGTGAAAATAAATGAAACGGAAGAAGTCAATTTATAGCGAAAAATCAGACACAGCAATCGAGGCAGATTACGCATTTAATCAAAGAAAATTCTAATTTCCGCAAATTCCGAAGAATCAAATCTTATATAGATTATGAAGATTTTCTATTCCTTAAATTCCGAAAATCAATCGTTAATACGTCAAAAGTTAAGATGAATCTCTATTCTCCATTTCACTCGATTACGATAACTTCTCTCATACGCTTCGAGTAATTGGATTGCTTTATCCATATAATTCAACGGTGATAAAATTCTATTTATCAACTCATATTCGTCATGAAAACATTTCTATTGTTAGCCATGACGACCTCACTTAAATTTCGGGACGAAATTTCTTTAACGGGTAGGTACTGTGATGACCCGGAAATTTCTGACCAAATTTAAACTTTATCTTTAAATGATTTAATGTTTCCGACATGATGAGCAAAGTCTATGAAGTTGAATTTCAAAATTTTAGAACTGTTTCATGTATTAAATTACATTTGACTGCTCTCGACGATTCATGAACAATTATATGTATGTATATATATATATATATATATATATATATATATATGTACAAGTAAAAATGACTTTCCTACCGTAAAATACTATTTGCTACAGTAAAATGACTTTGCTACAGTAAAACACTATTTGCTACAGTAAAACACTATTTGCTACAGTTAAGCCGTATTTTGCTACAGTGCTACAGTGAAAACGCTACAGTAACACTATTTGCTACAGTAAACACTATTTGATACATTAAACACTATTTGATGTCGACGAACTAGCAAACAAAAACAGGATAAGGCGGCCATGCGATCGCATGGCAAAAACACTGAAAACTCATGCGATCGCATGGGGTACTGTAGCAGGCCAGAATCCTATAAAAGCTCGAGCTGGTTTCCACATTCCTCCGTATTATTTATTATATTTATATTATTATTATTATTATTATTATTATTATTATTATTATTATTATTATTATAATTATTATTATTATTAAGATTAATATTATTATTAATCTTATTATTATTAATAGTATTAATATTATACATAAAATACTACGACGAGGTCTTGAGCGTATCACTTTCAAAATGGTTTTTCGAGCGGGATAGAACTAAGGAAATTATGGGTTATTGCCAAGGAGGTTATGGGTAATGTTCTGGGGTATATTTAACCTAGTGTTTATCATCTCCGTTACGTCTACGTACTTTTCTGAAATATTGAATCACAATATTGATACGTAAGCATTTGTATTTTATCTTTTATAAATTAATAGTGTATACATGTCTAGTGCTCGAGTATATATATTTATACATGCTTGTATACTAAATTTCGTCGTTAAACAGTTTATAATAAATCACGAATTAAATACATATATGACGGGTAAAAGGTATATGATATACATGTTTTCGGAAAGCTGGCGAAAAATCAATAACTTTTCATTTAGATATCGAATAGTTTCGAGGAACGAATCAAAATATATGGTCATCTGAATTATAATTGACATTAATTGGAATTGCTTTTTGAATCTGCAATTAATACTTAAACAACTTGTTTACGAGATTGATAAAATGGATTTTTGAATATTACCAACCGAGTAAATGAATCCTTATATAAGGTACGTCTCGTTTGTTGAACTATTGTCAAAATTGACTTTTTGAAACAACTTTGAATAACTTTTGTATGTCAATTTCGAGCATTAGGATTGTGATACACTATGACCTGACCTAGCTTGATAGACATTTATTGACCAATATATGTTCTCTAGGTTGAGATCTACGATTATTTGATACACCGAGTTTCGGTCACATTACGATGAACAACTTTATGTGCTGCTAAGGTGAGTTTCATATGATCCCTTTTACTCAATATATTTTTGGGCTGAGAATACATGCGACTGTTTATAAATACTAAAAATACTAGATTTATATGCGTGAGTTTCATTGATCCCTTTTTAATTGCTTTTGCAATCTATATTTTTGGGCTGAGAATACATGCACTTTATTTTAAATGCAATGGATACAAGTACATACTAAATTCTACACCGAGTTTGAACCGAAAATCCCTTAGCTTTGGTAACTAGTAACTGCCAGTTATAGGAACTGGTGGGCGCGAGTAGTTATATTTGGATCCATAGGGCTTGATATCCCCGTCCGAGCTAGAGCACTAGCCTTTTAACGGACGTATGCTATTTGAGAAGCGTACACGTTGGTTTGCGTGTATTATTAAGATGATTATACAAAGGGTACAAATTATATATACGTTAAGTTTAGTTACCAGGGTGCTCAATTTCGTAGAATATTTTGATAAACGTTTCTGGATGAAACAACTGAAAACTTGTGATTCACCTTTACATACAGATTATACGAAACAATAAAACTATGAACTCACCAACCTTTGTGTTGACACTTGTTAGCATGTTTATTCTCAGGTTTACTAGAAGTCTTCCGTTGTTGCTTATATGTTAGACAAGCTATGTGCATGGAGTCTTGCATGACATACTTTTCAAGGAAACGTTGCATTCACCAAATCATCACCATGTATCTTATTTTGACTGCATTGTCAACGGAAGTACTATTGTAAACTATTATTTACGGTGATTGTCTATATGTAGAAATCATCAGATGTCGAAAACCTTTGATTTAAATATTCATTTATGGTGTGCCTTTTCAAAAGAATGCAATGTTTACAAAACGTATCATATAGAGGTCAAATACCTCGCAATGAAATCAATGAATGACGTATTGTCCATATGGATTTGGAGCGATCGTCACAGTTTAGGGGAGTGTTTGGGGAACAAATGGTCACGGGATCGAACCCCAGTTATGGCATTTATTTTTTTTAAAGCTTCTTTTAAAGGTAGTCTCCTTTTATTATCCTTATTATTTCTATTATTACTTTTATTATTACTATTATTATTATTATTATTTTTAAAAAGTTACATTATTATTATTAAAGTTATAATTATTATTAACATTATTATTATTATTATTATTATTATTTACTATCATTATTATTAAAAACAATATTGATATTAAAATTATCATTTTTGTTTATTATTAGAATTATTATTATTATTATCGTTTCTATTAAAAGTATCATTATAACTACAATTATCAAAGTTATCATTTTATTAAAACTATATTTTTATTAAAACTTAACATTTTTTCTTGAAAAGTTATTATCTTTATTAGAATTTTTTTTTAAATTGACATTTACATTATTATTATTATTATTACTATTATTACTATCATTATTAAAAATTTTAAATATTTTATTATTAATACTATTTTTTATCAATAATAACATTATTATTAGTATTATCATTATTATTATTATTATTATAAGTATCGTTATTATTAATATTATTCCTATTATTAATATTATAACAAATAAATATTAATTATATCAAAATAGATTTAATACATATAACATAACTATATTAGTATTTTCATAATATATAATAATTATCTATCTAAAGTAAATAAAGTAAATATATCTAACCAAATTATTAAGGAAACCTATAAATTAATAGATATAATACTTACATCACTAAAAATAATACATAAATTTGTTCGATTTCGATTATGTGTGTTAATTTATATATAACTGATATATGTTCGTGAATCAGAGTCCAACCCTGCATTATTCAGTATCGTCATATGTATTTTTACTACAAAATACAGTACTGTGAGTTTCATTTGCCTTTTTACCCTTTATATTTTTGGGCTGAGAATACATGCGCAACTTTTATAACTATTTTACGAAATAGACACAAGTAATCGAAACTATTTTTTATGGTTGCATGATCGAAATCGAATACGCCCCTTTTAGCTTGGTAGTCTAAGAATTAGGGAACTGGCCCCTAATTGACGCGAATCCTAAAGGTAGATCTACGGGAACTAACAACCCCCATTCTGGAATTTGGAATGCTTTAGTACTTCGATTTTATCATGTCTGATGGGTGTCCCGAAATGATGGGGATATTCTATATGCATCTTGTTAATGTCGGTTACCAGGTGTTCAATCCATATGAATGATTTTTGTCTCTATGCATGGGACGTATATTTATGAGAAATGAAAATGAAAATGAAAATCTTGTGGTCTATTAAAATGATGGAAATGATTATTTAAGTTAAACTAATGAACTCACCAACCTTTTGGTTGACACTTTAAAGCATGTTTATTCTCAGGTATGAAAGAAATTTTCCGCTGTGCATTTGCTCATTTTAGAGATATTACTTGGAGTCATTCATGATATATTTCAAAAGACGTTGCATTCGAGTCATTGAGTTCATCAAGATTATTATTAAGTCAATTATAGTTGGATTTATTATGAAATGGTATGCATGCCGTCAACTTTCGATGAAATGAAAGTTTGTCTTTTAAAAACGAATACAATATTTGTAAAATGTATCATATAGAGGTCAAGTACCTCGCGATGTAACCAAATGTAATGTATTCGTCCAGATGGATTAGGACGGGTCTCTACATACGTAAGCAAGTAAGTTGGTCCGAAAGGTCCTCAACCTAAGTCAAAAGTTACTAAGTCAGTAATTTGTTTCTAAAGGTTTAAAAGTACGTAAGTTAAGTCTTAGGTATCATCATCATTCATCATCGTAAAAGCTAAGTAAGTTCAACAAATGTAGAGATCGAAACAATAGGCTGACTTTGATCAGCTGCTACGACCTCTATGGAAATCGAAAAGACGCGTAGTCAGTGGCTATGGCTCTGTATGTGAGTCCTATAGTTGCTGACCAATTTCCAAAACCAAACTCATCTTCGTTTGACCGTGGCGACAGTTTAAGTGACTGTAGGTCAGAAATTTCAGCACAACGTTACAAAGGTGTAGTGATTTTAAAAAGGCTATAAATCCTAAACTGTAACTCGAATTGAGGCGAGTCTTAAACGAAAAGTCATATACTAGAACTGGGCTATCTGGAAATCAACTTTTCCAGTAGCCCAGGAGCTTGATCAGATCTAGAAAACAGTAAGCAAAGTGCTCCGGTGGGATTCTTGTGCTTGATGCTCATCACGGTTCTCATCCTTGATGCTTATAGCTTCAAGTGTACAACTCGTTGATGTGTTTGCATCACTTTGACCAATGTTCTACCATCAATACACAACAATCAAAACTAAGAAAACAATATACAAGTCATGTAAGAGTTTGAGCAAATTGATGAACCAAAGTTACATCACTTTCTTAGTTTCAACTCATATACTAGTTCCATTAAGCTACCATCTTTGAATCAAACTAAGTAATCAAGACCTTAAGCTAGAGAGCTTAGATCTTAACTAGATTTTAAAGATCTTAGTCTAAAAAGTCTAGATCTCATGATCTTGATGAAAACCCTAAGTCATAACACTTAGACTTTCAACTTTACACAACCATAAGTTAGGAAACTTAGATCTTGTAAAGTAAGTGATCATAAGCAAATAAGTTTTCTCTTAAACAAAGTAGAAGATCATAAGTTACACAACTTAGATCAAACATAAAAAGGAAACCCTAAGCTAGAGAGCTTGGATTTCTAACAACACTTATGAGATCTCAAGCTAATAAGCTTGCATCTCTTGTTTCATAAATCACAAGTCACAAATCTAAACTACAACAAACAAAAGAAGATCATAAACTAACAAACTTTGATCTTATCTTAACTTTTTGTAGAAACATCAAGCTAGTAAGCTTGTATTTCAAACTTTCTTGAAGATCCATAAAGTAAAGTGTTGGATCTTCAAGTTACATGAAGATCATAAACATGAGTTTTGATCCTTAAGCATAAATAAAGAGATCTTAAGTTTGTACACTTAGATCTAACAAGTTTATGAAGATTCAAAGCTAAGAAGCTTGAATCCATCATGTTCTTGTTACTTTTCAAAGCAAAGTGTAAATCTACAAAAGTTATGAAGATTCAAGTTACAAAACTTGAATCTTTGTTCATGATGATGATGATGATACATGAATCAAAGTAAAAAAAAGAAAGAAAAAAGGTTAAGAACTTACAAGTTCTTCAAATATTTGAGAGAGTTTTTAGAGTGAGAAAGTAGAGAGAAGTGTATGAGTTTGAATTAAATGAAAAAATGAATGAAGTGTAAGTATTTATCAAAGAAAGAAAAAAAGAAAAAATAAATAAAATGATGGTGAGGTGGTGGAGGGTGGTCGACGGTCAAGGCAAGGGTGGGGGGAGGACCATTTGTCATTTTTGGTGTGGCTCATGGTGGTGGTACATGGTGATAGTGATATGTTGGGTTGTTTGAGACATTATGCAAGCCTTTGTTCCTAAGCATGCATGTAACTTGTCTTATTACTTACTTGACCTTAATTATGATTACATGGGTTAATTAGCCCATTACTAGCCCACTTAAGTTGAGTAGGTTGGGCCATGGAAGTCCACTAAGGTGTTAAGCCCAATAAGGTAACTAGTAAGCCCAAGTAAACACTTAAGCATAACTAAGGGACCATAAAACTAAGTAATTGTCATTAATAAGTAACAATTACATTTACGTAGCCATAATATCCCAATCATGGCAAAAGTTTATCGTGTACCAAGTTCGTAGCTCGTTTTAATCAATAAGTGACACTAACGGTCGTAAAAGCAAAGCAAGGATCACGTTAAGTAACCTAGTACTTAAAAACACGTTGTAAGGTATTAACGAATGTAATTAACATAATTAATGATCCCAGAATATAATCTAACTTAGTACGCACAAATACGCAGTTTCGTGAAAGAAATAAATATAAATAAAAGTCAAAAAAGTCGGGTCGTTACAAATATTCTATAGTATATGGAATATGTGGGCAGGGTTAGAGTTTCTCTCACTAAAGAAATTGGTTTGAAGTTGTCGGAAAGGACGTGTTCGACTGTGCCTCGGGTTTGGTTGATGGTTTGTTTAACAAAGCGAGCGGTTTTCTTCGGGGTGACCAATTAGGAATCTTTAGGTGATGGTAGAAGTGGCTGATCTTGTAAGTCCTGAAACTTGAGCTTTCTAGAGGGTGTCGGGAATTCGATAGGAGTTTGGTAACCGACGGAAGTACTGAGCTAGTGGGAGTTTGACGACTAATGGGAGTTATGGAGACATTTATGCAACGTGGATCTCTGGTACTCACAAGATTAGTGCGTATGACACTAGGGTACTTAGATGCTACAATATACCCTCGAATAGCAAAGAGATTTGCAACTGACTGGTGGAACGAACCAGTTTCTTCATAGTCGCGATTCTATTTCTTACTCGTACAATGGGAGCGTGCTTGGGATGAGGAGATGGGGTTTGTGAAATTCATAGCTATGAGGAGGTTATCGTACCAGCGTGAAAGCGGTAGAAGTTCAAAGGTGTAGATTTTAATGTTTTGCTTTCTCACTGGAGCCTTGATGAAGAGTCTACGAGGGCGTCTGTTGGATTTTCTGATTGCTGGGAAGGAAAATCATAAATAGACGGTGAAATTCTGTACGAGGGTGATCATTGACATGTGGGTTCGGGATTGGACGTGTCTAGAGTGATCAGTGAGACGGTGTAGTCTCATGAAGAATCTCATAATTGAAGAGTTGCATACTCTAATTGATCTTCTTGTGTAAGAAGATGGTGGTGCAAGAAACCGATAGTACCCTTGTTAGTAACTGGAGATCGGGTTGAAGCTTAACGGTTTTGATGTCGAAAGACTTCCTTCCCTCTGGTGTGGAAGAGCGGCGTGACCCAGATGTTTGATTTCGGCGGTATCAAAATTCGTAGCTAAGAGGAGATCGGAAGTTGCTATGGGTATTTGAACAACATTGACAATTGAGGCGGTTATTAATTTCTAGTTTAAACAAGTAGTGTTGAAGACCTTGTATCGAAAGTCTACTCATTCGACGTATGTGATGAGTGTGTGTGTCCCAAATGGAGTTTGGCGGTATAATGGTGGTTTGACGTTCTTGGTCAGAAATGGAGATTGATGTTCGGGTTTGTTCAAAATCTTCAAGTGGGAGATTGTTGAGTAGTGAAGAGTTTGCTCAAAGTCTTCAAGTGGGAGATTGTTGAAGGTGTGAAGAATTTGATCAAAGGAACAAGTCGAAGAGAGCTTGACTTGGTGAACAAGTCATAGGGAGCTTGATTTGGTAAACAAGTCGTAGGGAGCTTAACTTGGTGAACAAGTTGTAGGGAGCTTGACTTGGTGAGCAAGTCGTAGAGATCTTGTTGCCTTAATTAAATCTTTTAGTAGGAATGGAGTATGGAGCAAGTAATAGATATTTATGGAATGTCTTTTGCTTGAAGGACAAGTGTAACTTGGTGGACAAGTTTAACTATTCCTATAAATTGTAACCCCTAGCTACATTGTAATGTGTGCAAGAAATTAATAGAAGAAAAATATCTGGTTTGCGCCCGTGGAGTAAACTCTTCTCCGTATTTTGGAGTTGGGATATAACCACGTTAAATACCCTGTGTCGTTTATCGTTTTTATTTATCGTTCTAGCTTTATTAATCGTTTGTCGTTTGTGGGTTTGGTGGTTTGATGAATCACCTGTCTTGTTAGGTCTTACTGAATTCCTAACATATATAACGTAACTAATCCCGTAGAAAGAATTCATATTTGAATAATATAATAATATTAATAGAAATTATAGATAATAATAATAATAATTATTATTATTATTATTATTATAATAGTAGTAATAAAGTTTGGTTAAAAATTGAGTATTTATATTTTGAATCATAATCATATGGAGTAATTATTAGTAATAACAAATGTCTATTGAAATTTTTTAAAAAATTAAATTATTATGTGAAAGTTCTACAATATACTTCAAAGTTTGTACATGTGTAATGAGGTGTTTTGTAAAAGATTGATCAAATTATTTTAAAGTTTGTAAATATGGTCATGAGAGTGTTTTATCATAATGTTGTACATAATGCTTCAAATATTGTACATATAGTCATGAGAGTGTTTTATCATAAGGTTGTACATAATGCTTCAAATATTGTATATATGATCATGAGTGTATTTTATTATAAAGTTGTACCTAATGTTTCATATATTATACGATTAATATGTTAATATTATTTAACATACCCGTCATCATCCGTGAATTCAATTGAAGATAAATGAATTAATGCCTTGCATATTCAACCCACCAATATAGCCTTATTAAACCACCCAATAAAAGACATGACTCAAAATGAACGTTGAACCCACTCCCATGACCCATACACAAATACGGGTAGTATTTTTACAAACCCGTAGTTCTAGGTTAACATCTATAAACCTGTAGTTCTAGGTTAACATCTAACAAACCTTTGAAAATAACATGAAGCAGCCTTTGAGTTCTCATTTAACAAAGATTTGTTAACTTTGCGTATGTAATGAAAGGAGAAGAATCAAAATTTAGCTTATAATAACATGTGATCCTATTATATGTATTGTTTAAATATAAGAAGGTTTGTTCGTGGAGATTGGATTTGAAATAAGCTTTTTTTAATAATCATATAAATCTTAATTTTTTTAATTGTAATTAAATTATTTAATGACATCATCTAGATGTCCTTTAATTTTTTCTTTTTTGTTTTGAATTTTTTTAACAAAAAAAATAGTTTATTTATGATGTCATCAAATTAGAGATTTAATAGATAGTATAGATTCATCACAAATATGCCTTATCAAATTGTACAATTAAAGTTCACACATTTTTATCTACAATAATACTTGTCAATTTGGGGAAGTTAATTTGAGGTTTGAGAAAGAATGGCACATGATGCTTCACTTGTATTCTTATAAGCTTAAAAATCAAATTGAAAATTTGGATTGCGGAGAAGTAATACAAAACTTATTTATGAGCAATAAGGAAGTCAAATAGGCGGTTCAAAGGATGCGGGTAAAGGGTCGTCGAATAAAGGTGTCGCGCAAAAATTGGCAGACCGTGGATTAATTCCACCATCATCGGGCACTTTGATCGTAGGCGGCACCTTAAATGTCCTTTCCTTCAAGATTGAAAATCGCTTCGGCAAAGATATTCGGCGAGAAATCATAGATGGTAAATTGATCAAGGTGGTTCCTTAATTTTTAATTGTGTCATGCTTTTTTGTGTTTGTTCGGTTATGCGGTTTTTTGCATGTTTCAAGTTATAGATTTGTTTGTAGTGTTCGTTGGTACCCTTCTGGTTCATCTAATATCGGTTTAAGTTTAATTTAGTTTAAATCATGCTCGGTATAGATAGTTGTTTTTTAGTTGCTTTCGAAGTACGAGCTCATCAATTTATCTGGTTATATCTCTTGTTGTAGACATTTTTTTTATCGAAAACGTTTTCCTTTTATTATATGATTATCGATAATAAGGGATAGAAAACGAACAGTGATAATACCGTTAGGTGCGATGGTCCAGGAGCACGTATCACAAACATCGGGACTGAAATTGTACTCTGCTATTAATCTGCATAGCTCGTCCCTTTCTGAAGCTGTTCTTCCAGACGGGCTGCGGCTCCAATTTTCTGTTAAAATTGCTCCCGAATCGTACACTGTAACACGATCACCAATGCTTGCGTTTATGTCTTGCTCCAACCTGTATAGCTGTCATAACCCGTCCTTAACCATAAGAACGCGTTAGATAACGTATGATTTCATTGCGAGGTATTGACCTCTATATGAGACATTTTTGAAAGAAAACTGCATATATTATACATTACAAACCATAACCATTATTTTTGTTACAAACTTAAGACAATAAAAAAAAAAGATTAACGTTTAGCGATAATCTTCGACTTACAAACTTTACAAATGATGACAACAACACGGTTTCTAGCATATTTTACAGTACAACATCTTGGATATGCAGTTTTATTTTTGACACAAACATGCGTACGCAAGATCCTGGTTAGATCCAACATGATGCAGCGGAAGCTTTAGAAATCACCTGAGAATAGACATGTTTTAAAAAGGTCAACATAAAGTTGGTGAGATATAGGTTTAATGCCGGCTGCAATATATATATAGACCACAAGATTTCGTATATAATCAGCTTAATAAAAGTATTCTAAGTGGTTGAGCACTTGGTAACCATACTTAACATTTTCACGTCGCATATTCCCTTTAATATGAAATCTTACTACACCGTACCAAGTGTAGTCACAAAACGAAGTACTGTGCAACCGTTGAATACTGGTCGTCCAGTCCGGTTGGGGTTGTCAGGCCCGATAGATCTATCAACAGGATTCGCGTTTACAATACCGCTGTAAATATTAGTTACCAAGCTACAGGGAAGTATGCCAGTGGTACAACTCAACGTAGAACATATTTTTCAGTTACTTGTGTCCATATCGTAAAACATAAAATACATGTATTCTCATCCCGAAATATTTAGAGTTTAAAAGTGGGACTATATACTCACACTTGTCTTGATGATATATATAATTTGACTCGGTCTTCCGGTTGATATCACGGACCTATCCATATATAATATATCAATATGTTTTCATTTTAAACAAACGTTACATATATATATATACTTGTTATACTTTTAATACTTTGAATATTTCCTTAGTCCGAAGTTAGCATTCCGATGTTAGTAATTCAATTTTTAATGGTTCATTTTTAGATGTTTAATATACCCGCAATAAATAAAACCCCCAACGAAATAAATAAAACCCCAACGTATATGTATTGGTCGAGATTAATCTTGACCCATGGTACCGGTGTTGTCAAATGACGTGTTGCGTACAATCATGGGATCTTATGATTAATCTTCTCGTGTTGTTTACGGGTGATCCTGAACCATATAAAATTGAATTATAAGTACATATATATAAAATATCATGTTATCTTAGAAGTATCATGAATCCCGAAGTCATTTAAGCCTTGGATAACCAATTTTGTTTCGGTCATAGTTTCTTCGTTACAAGTCCGTTTTCGTTGATTCAACTTGCCATCTCCTTGGATCGAGTCCCTCTTTAAGACTATGAACTGTAAATACCTTAGTTTGTATTCAAAATCACACGGCATAGGTCAAACTTTAGTGAAACTTATGAAGTTAATCATTTTCGTTACAACAAAATCATTTAATGACCATTTTTCTAAAAATACTTATACTTTGAAAAACCAAGTTTTACCTTGTTAAATTAGCATATACATAAGTTATATTACAGGTCTTGAAGTATTTTAAAAGTTAAGTTAGAAGGATCTATTTAGTTTGCAAACAAGTTTGAAAACATTCAAACTATGTTCTTGTTGTTAAACTTGTATACCACAAAATATGATAGCTATATATATATGAATCGAATAAGGTTATGAACATATATTCTACCTCAAGTTCCTTGGATGAAGTTGCTGTAAAAGAGAAGTAAGAAGCTAGAATCAAAAGGGTGATAGAAGTGGATGAAAGTTTGGAAGTAAGTTGGTGTTCTTGGAGGGTTTTCTTGAAGTGTTTTTGTATGGTTTTCTTATGGTGTTTATGTAAGGTTTTTGAAGCTAGATTCTTCAAGGTTTCTTGCTGGATTGTTATGGAGTTCTTAGAGCTTTCAAGTAAGAGAGTTTAAGAGTAATTTGGAAGTGTAAATGGTGATCAAAATTTGGTTATGGGGGAGGGCTATAAAACGTGACCAAGGGGGAGACCAAAACAAAATTCTTACTTGTAATCTTGTGTAATTATTGATGGTAAATGTCAAAAAGGAATTCCCTCTTGATGAGGGCAACAATAGCAGCTGATTAGGTGTGATTTGATGTGTATTTACTATTAGTAAATACGTATAGAAGCTTGGTATGATACGAGTACAAATACTCTAGGTATACGTATGGAAATTTTGTGAAAAATGGAAAGAGGATTCAAATATAGCTATCTTTTGTGAATACACTTACATGGTTTTATGTATTTAAGTCTTTAAAAGTGATTAAATACATTACATATACAATATATGTATAAACATTATATGTCTTAAGTATTTAAGTCAAGTAACGTTACGTATTGTTATCATTTTGAAAACTTAAGTTAGTAGTTTCAAAATATACTTATAACTTGTTGTTATTAATACAAAATGAGATATTAAAACATTTATTAATCATGTTAAATATGTATATATACATATATATACACAAACGTATAATTATCATATATTGTATAGTTCGTGATATCATCGGTCAAACTAGACGGTCAAACGTTGTGTAAAACTCTTTTCGGAAATATAAATCTCGACAATTTGGATTGCTTATCATGTTGGTAAGGTTTAATTTATGTAAATATTAATCTTATAAGTATAGAACGATCGAAAAAGTGCGGGTCGTTACATTACCTCCCCGTTAAATAAATTTCGTCCCGAAATTTTAAAATTGTACCTATTTTGCGTCATCGAGAAACAAGTGTGGATACTTTTGCTTCATCTGATCCTCTCGTTCCCAAGTAAACTCGGGACCTCTTCTAGCATTCCAACGAACCTTAACAATCGGTATATTGCTCTGTTTGAGCTGTTTAACTTCACGGTCCATGATTTCGATTGGTTCTTCGACAAATTGTAGTTTCTCGTCGACATGGATTTCTTCAAGAGGAATGGTGAGGTCTTCCTTTGCAAGACACTTCTTAAGGTTTGAGACGTGAAAGGTATTATGTACTCCGGCGAGTTGTTGCGGTAACTCGAGTCGATAAGCTACCGGTCCAATGCGTTCGATGATCTTAAACGGGCCTACGTACCTTGGGTTCAGTTTACCCCTTTTTCCAAAACGTATCACACCTTTCCAAGGTGACACCTTTAGCATAACCATGTCCCCGACCTGAAACTCTAATGTTTTCCTTCGGACATCGGCGTAGCTCTTTTGGCGACTGCGGGCTGTTTTTAATCTCTCCTTGATTTGCACTATCTTCTCAGTCGTTTCATGTATGATCTCGGGACCAGTTAATTGTCGATCTCCTACTTCATTCCAACAGATAGGAGATCTACACTTCCTTCCATACAATGCTTCGAATGGCGCAGCTCCAATGCTCGCATGATAACTATTATTATACGAGAATTCTGCTAACGGTAGATATTTATCCCATCCGTTTCCAAAATCGATCACACATGCCCTGAGCATGTCTTCGAGAGTCTGAATCGTTCTCTCACTCTGTCCATCGGTTTGTGGATGATATGCGGTACTCATATCCAACCGAGTTCCTAGTGCCTCCTGTAGTGATTGCCAAAACTTTGAGGTAAATCTACTATCACGATCGGATATAATGGAAATAGGTATTCCATGCCTTGAAACAACTTCCTTTATATACAATCGTAATAGTTTCTCCATTCTATCCGTTTCCTTTATAGGCAAGAAATGTGCAGACTTGGTGAGACGATCAACAATCACCCAAATGGTGTCGTATCCCCAGGCAGTCTTTGGTAACTTCGTGATGAAATCCATGGTAATACCATCCCATTTCCATTCTGGGATTTCTGGTTGTTGAAGTAACCCTGACGGCTTTTGGTGTTCTGCTTTAACCTTGGAACAAGTTAAACACTCCCCAACATATGTTGCAACGTCTGTTTTTAAATTAGGCCACCAATAACGTGTCTTAAGATCTTGATACATTTTTCCAACTCCAGGATGTATCGAGTATCTTGTCTTATGTGCCTCGTTCAATATCAACTTCCTTAATCCACCCAACTTCGGTACCCAAATACGATTTGCAAAATATCGAATTCCATCTTCCCGCATAATGAGTTGCTTCTCATACTTCTTCATTATTTCATTTCCTACATTTTCTTTAGTAAGTGCTTCTCGTTGAACTTCTTTGATTTGTGAGTTGAGATTCATACGAATTTTTATGTTCATTGCTCGAACTCGAATTGGTTCTCGTTCTTTTCTGCTTAAAGCATCAGCCACCACGTTTGCCTTCCCGGGATGATAACGAATTTCACAATCATAGTCGTTTATTAACTCGACCCATCTACGTTGCCTCATGTTCAATTGTTTCTGATCAAAAATATGTTGAAGGCTTTTATGATCAGTAAACACAGTGAATTTAACCCCATACAAGTAGTGTCTCCACATCTTCAATGCAAACACGACTGCTCCCAATTCTAGATCATGCGTCGTATAATTTCGCTCGTGAATCTTCAATTGTCGGGATGCAAATGCAATAACTTTCTTCCGTTGCATAAGAACACAACCAAAACCTTGTCGCGAAGCGTCACAATATATTTCGAAATCATCGTTCCCTTCTGGTAACGATAATATAGGTGCCGTAGTTAACTTCTTCTTCAGTATTTGAAATGCGTTCTCCTGCTCCGAGGTCCATTCGTATTTCTTCCCTTTTTGCGTTAATGCTGTCAACGGCTTAGCTATTCGAGAAAAATCTTGAATAAACCTTCTATAATAACCAGCTAAACCCAAAAATTGACGTATCTGCGTTGGTGTCTTAGGAGTCTCCCATTTTTCAATAGCTTCAGTTTTTGCTGGATCAACCTGAATTCCTTCGCTATTAACAACGTGACCAAGAAATTGCACTTCTTTCAACCAGAAAGCACACTTAGAAAATTTAGCATATAGCTGTTCTTTTCTCAACAACTCTAATATCAACCTTAAATGCTCTTCATGCTCTTGCTCACTCTTGGAATAGATAAGAATATCATCAATGAAAACGATAACAAACTTATCTAAATACGGACTACAAACTCGATTCATGAGGTCCATGAATACAGCTGGCGCATTTGTCAACCCAAACGGCATGACCAAAAATTCGTAATGACCATAACGTGTTCGAAAAGCAGTTTTCGGAATGTCCTCTTCTTTGACACGTAGTTGATGATAGCCCGATCTTAGGTCGATTTTCGAATAAACACATGATCCCTGGAGTTGATCAAATAAGTCGTCAATTCTCGGTAGTGGATACCGATTTTTGATAGTTAACTTATTTAATTCACGATAATCTATGCACATCCTAAAAGATCCATCTTTCTTCTTAACAAACAAAATTGGAGCTCCCCACGGTGATGTACTTGGTCGTATGAATCCACGGTCCAATAATTCTTTTAACTGACTTTGAAGTTCTTTTAATTCGGACGGTGCAAGTCTATATGGCGCACGAGCCACTGGTGCAGCTCCTGGTACTAAATCTATTTGAAATTCTACCGATCTAAATGGAGGTAATCCCGGCAATTCTTCCGGAAAAACTTCAGGAAAATCTCTTGCCACAGGCACGTCGTTGATGCACTTTTCTTTCTTTTCGACTTTATTAACATGTGCTAAAATAGCGTAACATCCCTTTTCTAAACACTTCTTGGCTTTCAAACAGCTAATGAGTTTTAGCTTTGAATTACCCTTCTCTCCATAAATCATCACCGGTATTTTATCCTTACCAGGAATACGAATTGCCTTCTTGGCACAAAAAACTTCCGCTCCTATTTTGGACATCCAGTCCATGCCGACTATTACATCAAAACCTCCTAATTCTACGGGTATTAAGTCGATTTTAAACGTTTCTCCGGCTAGATTTATTTCACAATCACGACAAATTTTATCGGCTTTAATTAGCTTACCATTAGCTAACTCAATCAAGTACTTAGCATCTAGAGGTAATGATGAACAATTTAATTTAGTGTAAAAATTTATACACACGTAACTTCTATCGGCGCCAGTATCAAATAAAATAGATGCTGATAAGTTATTAATGGTAAACGTACCCGTAACAAGTTCCGGGTCTTCTCGTGCCTCTCTAGCATTAATAACAAACGCTCTTCCACGTGCAGGTCCGCCATTCTTTTCTGGATTCGGGCACTGACTCTTATAGTGACCTTGTTTTCCACACCCAAAACAAGTAATGTTAGCCAAAGCAGTTCTATTTGCGTTGGTGGCAGGAGTCTTGTTACCATTTGCATTTGTAACGAGAGCCTTACAATCTTCAGCAAGATGTCCCTGTCTATTGCATTTGGTGCACAACACACTGCAGTAACCAAAATGATGTTTGTGACAACGGTTGCATAAAGGACTTTGTCCTTTGTAACCAAAGCCTGAACCGCTACTCGCACCTTTCGTGGTTTCTTGTTTCTTATAAGGTTGTTGTTGGTTACCTCGATCATAACCTCCATTCCACTTTTTCTTGTTCCCCAATACCTTCACCTCAGTATTGAATGCTTTCTTGTCCAAAATGACCTGATCCATTAGCTCGTTCGCCATGGTTATAGCTTCATGAATTGTCTTAGGTTTCGACGCCGTAACGTTTGCCTTGACCTTTTTGGGCAAACCACCTTTGTACATTTCAATCTTCCGTGCTTCGGTTGGGACCAATTCAGGACATAGTAAAACTAATTCCATGAATCGCTGGTTGTAGTTGGTGATTTCAGTACCAACCACCTTCAAACTTCGTAACTCATCTTCTAACTTAATAACCTCATTCCTTGGACAATACTCGGTGATTATCATTGCTTTGAATTCTTCCCATGGAGTATCATAAGCTACATCTCCTCCTACCGCCTTCACATAATTCTTCCACCATGTGAGTGCACTATCTTGTAAAGTGCACGATGCATACTTGGTCATGTCTTTTTCATCACAACCGCTGATTTTGAACACCGTCTCCATCTTTTCTATCCATCGGGTTAAACCGATAGGTCCTTCCGTTCCACTGAATGATGAAGGTTTGCAAGCTTGAAACGTCTTGTAGGAGCATCCTACACGAGGATTTGGATTAACTGCAGTAGCTCTTGCAGCTTCGACCCATAGCATTCTATCGTTGACTCGCTGGTTGATGAAGTTCTCGACTTCTTGTTCCGTCATTCGGTTCAATCGCGCCATTTCCTAATGAAAGAAAATAATTATTCACATGGATTATTATAGATGTAGTATGTATTTATAGTACATTTATAGCTTGTTAATAATATGAACCAGGTATTATTATAAAAGCCTTTTCTTCTTATTAGCGTTTTATAATTATATCTTGGGTAGTACCTACCCGTTAATGTTCATACTTAATAGCTTAGTACAGAATTAATTACTACAATCTAAATAATACTTAACCATGGAAAATTATTGCATTTCATACTTCGCTATTTTACATATGCTTATCTTACATCAAACTTTAAGCAAACCACACTAATAATATTATACAAAACATTATATGATTCCATGGCTTAATACGGCAGTGCATCGTTCGGTCTATTTTCTAGGGCGTTTAGTTCCAATGAATGGCCTAACGCTTATCCTAGCTGTCTGCCTACGTTTTGGCTGAGGAGCCGAAGAACTAGATGCGGGGATAGCACTAACAGGAATAGCGGGAATAGGGGTGGTAGTGTTGAGTGGAATTGGTGCTACGTCATTCTCACTAAGTTCGGGATTTGAATTTTCTAATTCATTCGCTTTTCGTTTCTTTCCTTGATCGAATTTTTCTTTCGTAATTTCTAGTATTTCTTCCTCGGGTTCACTTTCTTCTTCGGGTTCACTTTCCTCTTCGGGTTCACTTTCCTCCTCGGGTTCACTTTCCGATATTTCTATAGTTGGTTCATCTGGAAATTGTGAGTCTTCCCCAAAAATACCATTTTCGTCATCGGATATGTTAATGACTGAAACACAATCTGAAGATTCTGATTCGGAGTCGCTGAATGTGATAATAAGTTTCGAGCCCGACATCTATCACACAACAACTAACCCATTAGTACTTACATAATATTTACATATGAATTTTTAATCAACAGTGATAAGCAATGGTTTTTTTTTTTAAAAATCAAACCCGGTCAAAGTCCAGACTTACTAATGTATCCTAACGACTTATCGGTTTAGACACACTAATGCAAACCTGGTTCGCTAAGACCACCGCTCTGATACCACATGTCATAACCCGTCCTTAACCATAAGAACGCGTTAGATAACGTATGATTTCATTGCGAGGTATTGACCTCTATATGAGACATTTTTGAAAGAAAACTGCATATATTATACATTACAAACCATAACCATTATTTTTGTTACAAACTTAAGACAATAAAAAAAAAAGATTAACGTTTAGCGATAATCTTCGACTTACAAACTTTACAAATGATGACAACAACACGGTTTCTAGCATATTTTACAGTACAACATCTTGGATATGCAGTTTTATTTTTGACACAAACATGCGTAC
This sequence comes from Rutidosis leptorrhynchoides, assembly GCF_046630445.1. Lineage (NCBI taxonomy): Eukaryota > Viridiplantae > Streptophyta > Magnoliopsida > Asterales > Asteraceae > Rutidosis > Rutidosis leptorrhynchoides. The sequence goes on along the minus strand of NC_092341.1, from coordinate 93,663,975 downwards.
GCAAGATCCTGGTTAGATCCAACATGATGCAGCGGAAGCTTTAGAAATCACCTGAGAATAGACATGTTTTAAAAAGGTCAACATAAAGTTGGTGAGATATAGGTTTAATGCCGGCTGCAATATATATATAGACCACAAGATTTCGTATATAATCAGCTTAATAAAAGTATTCTAAGTGGTTGAGCACTTGGTAACCATACTTAACATTTTCACGTCGCATATTCCCTTTAATATGAAATCTTACTACACCGTACCAAGTGTAGTCACAAAACGAAGTACTGTGCAACCGTTGAATACTGGTCGTCCAGTCCGGTTGGGGTTGTCAGGCCCGATAGATCTATCAACAGGATTCGCGTTTACAATACCGCTGTAAATATTAGTTACCAAGCTACAGGGAAGTATGCCAGTGGTACAACTCAACGTAGAACATATTTTTCAGTTACTTGTGTCCATATCGTAAAACATAAAATACATGTATTCTCATCCCGAAATATTTAGAGTTTAAAAGTGGGACTATATACTCACACTTGTCTTGATGATATATATAATTTGACTCGGTCTTCCGGTTGATATCACGGACCTATCCATATATAATATATCAATATGTTTTCATTTTAAACAAACGTTACATATATATATATACTTGTTATACTTTTAATACTTTGAATATTTCCTTAGTCCGAAGTTAGCATTCCGATGTTAGTAATTCAATTTTTAATGGTTCATTTTTAGATGTTTAATATACCCGCAATAAATAAAACCCCCAACGAAATAAATAAAACCCCAACGTATATGTATTGGTCGAGATTAATCTTGACCCATGGTACCGGTGTTGTCAAATGACGTGTTGCGTACAATCATGGGATCTTATGATTAATCTTCTCGTGTTGTTTACGGGTGATCCTGAACCATATAAAATTGAATTATAAGTACATATATATAAAATATCATGTTATCTTAGAAGTATGTGATTTTATGTAAATTTTTCCAATGAATCCCGAAGTCATTTAAGCCTTGGATAACCAATTTTGTTTCGGTCATAGTTTCTTCGTTACAAGTCCGTTTTCGTTGATTCAACTTGCCATCTCCTTGGATCGAGTCCCTCTTTAAGACTATGAACTGTAAATACCTTAGTTTGTATTCAAAATCACACGGCATAGGTCAAACTTTAGTGAAACTTATGAAGTTAATCATTTTCGTTACAACAAAATCATTTAATGACCATTTTTCTAAAAATACTTATACTTTGAAAAACCAAGTTTTACCTTGTTAAATTAGCATATACATAAGTTATATTACAGGTCTTGAAGTATTTTAAAAGTTAAGTTAGAAGGATCTATTTAGTTTGCAAACAAGTTTGAAAACATTCAAACTATGTTCTTGTTGTTAAACTTGTATACCACAAAATATGATAGCTATATATATATGAATCGAATAAGGTTATGAACATATATTCTACCTCAAGTTCCTTGGATGAAGTTGCTGTAAAAGAGAAGTAAGAAGCTAGAATCAAAAGGGTGATAGAAGTGGATGAAAGTTTGGAAGTAAGTTGGTGTTCTTGGAGGGTTTTCTTGAAGTGTTTTTGTATGGTTTTCTTATGGTGTTTATGTAAGGTTTTTGAAGCTAGATTCTTCAAGGTTTCTTGCTGGATTGTTATGGAGTTCTTAGAGCTTTCAAGTAAGAGAGTTTAAGAGTAATTTGGAAGTGTAAATGGTGATCAAAATTTGGTTATGGGGGAGGGCTATAAAACGTGACCAAGGGGGAGACCAAAACAAAATTCTTACTTGTAATCTTGTGTAATTATTGATGGTAAATGTCAAAAAGGAATTCCCTCTTGATGAGGGCAACAATAGCAGCTGATTAGGTGTGATTTGATGTGTATTTACTATTAGTAAATACGTATAGAAGCTTGGTATGATACGAGTACAAATACTCTAGGTATACGTATGGAAATTTTGTGAAAAATGGAAAGAGGATTCAAATATAGCTATCTTTTGTGAATACACTTACATGGTTTTATGTATTTAAGTCTTTAAAAGTGATTAAATACATTACATATACAATATATGTATAAACATTATATGTCTTAAGTATTTAAGTCAAGTAACGTTACGTATTGTTATCATTTTGAAAACTTAAGTTAGTAGTTTCAAAATATACTTATAACTTGTTGTTATTAATACAAAATGAGATATTAAAACATTTATTAATCATGTTAAATATGTATATATACATATATATACACAAACGTATAATTATCATATATTGTATAGTTCGTGATATCATCGGTCAAACTAGACGGTCAAACGTTGTGTAAAACTCTTTTCGGAAATATAAATCTCGACAATTTGGATTGCTTATCATGTTGGTAAGGTTTAATTTATGTAAATATTAATCTTATAAGTATAGAACGATCGAAAAAGTGCGGGTCGTTACAATAGCCGTGGGAATCTGGATTTAAGGCATGACCCGGATAACCACAGCGAGTTCCAGAAGGAATCTTCCGACCTGCTGCTGACTTGTTTCTTGAAAGCATTTTTTAAATCGATCCCAGTTTCTTGAATCTTCGAACCTGCTAACAAAATAGACTTCCAAGTGGAAGGTTTTAAGGAGCAAATTTCTTCACTCCCTAATTCCAATCCACCACAATGACCATATATACTGCGAATTATTTTGACCCAAAGTGACCCGATTTCGGTATAAAACCTCCACCACCACTTTCTCGATAAAGAAATGTTTTTACTATTTAAAAGCCCAATATTTAATCCCCCCCCCTTTCATAAGAACTCACAACCTTTTCCCATTTGACCCATGGAATTTTTGAGTTTAATTCCGACCCACCCCAAAAAAACACTCGTCTCACACTCTCAAGTAGTTTTAGCACACTAGACGGGGCACGATAGAGAGAGAAGTAATACAATGGAAGGCTCTTTAGGACCGACTTGATTAGGACTATTCTCCCTCCAAAAGCCATCGAGCGCATTTTCCAACTAGACAATTTTGACTTTATCTTATCAATAACCGGGTTCCAACTATTCGCCTTAGACATTTTCGCACCTATTGGGAGGCCAAGATAAGTGAAGGGGAAAGATCCGACTTGGCACCCCAAATGACTAGCAAAAAGATTCATCTCCTCCATCTTCAACCCAATTCTGTAAAAAACCACTTTTTTGATAGTTTACTTTCAAACCCGAAGCTAACTCGAAGCACTTTAAAAGATTTTGTAAGTTATGGATATTTTCAACACTCCATTCACCTAGAAAGATGGTATCATCCGCATATTGGAGATGCGATATTTTCACTTTGTCTTCTCCAATTTCCACCCCTTTAAAGAGGCCCTTTTCGGTTGCCGCTTTTGTAAGGATATTGAGCCCTTCCGCGGCTATGATGAAAAGAAAAGGTGAAAGAGGGTCTCCTTGCCGAATTCCTCTTTCGGGAGTAAACTCACTAGTAGGTGACCCATTTACTAATATTGAGACGGATGCGGATTTAAGGCATGCAAATATCCAATTCCTCCACTTAGCACCAAACCCCATACTCTCCATAACTTCCATCAAAAAATTCCAATTTAAGCAATCGAAAGCTTTCTCAAAATCAACTTTAAAAAGCATTCCTTTTTTCTTTGAAGCTCTAAGATAATCAATGCTCTCATTAACGATCAAAACCCCATCAAGAATATACCTACCTTTTATGAATGCACTTTGTTCCGAACTAACTGTTGGAAATATGTTCTCGGGTTGGCTACGGTTCGACCGTGGTTTGACCGTGGTACATATATTCTGAAGATATGCCCATGACATTAAATAATAAAAGTCCATTTATCTTATTCGATCACACACAAAGGCCATTCGTAAATTGTTTGATATACCTTCTAATCGAAAATTAATTTATTAATCATTAGTTAATTGTTTAATAAATTAAGTAAGTTTTTTTTTATGTGTATACATATACTTACAAATCTAAATATGTAGAGATTTGATTAGATATTGCAAATCATATTTTATATAAGATATAAGATTTGATTTGATTTATAAAATATGATTTGATTTTGTAAATCTTATTTTATATAAAGATTTGATTTTGCAAATCTTTCCAAATCTTTATTTATTACATTTGTACTAGATGTATTAATTGTATCAATTATGTTAAAGATACAAAACACACATACAAAAATGCTATTTTTCTCTTTCTCATTTTCAAGTAACCAAAATACTTGAAATATATAATTGGGTTCGGTTTTGGTGAAAATAAGAAAGAAGAAAAGATCCGTTAAGTAGAAGGTATAGATCGAAGCAAGGTTGGAACTTTGGGTGTCTACCGTTTAGAGGAACTCTTCTTTGGGTTTTCAAATTCGATCTTCAGAAGGCTACAAAGGTTGTAATCTAACCTCTTCTTGTTCGGTTTCATTAATTTATTTTGTTTACTAAAGTTTTGTACAATGATCCGTGGAAGAGTATGATTTTGTAAAGTTTTAAAAATGCTTCCGCTCGCTTTGAATTTGTATCATACTCCAACACTAACAACATGAGGAATTATTCTCTTAAGTCTATTCGATAAAATTTTTGCAATAACCTTGTAGTAACTCCCAATTAAGCTTATCGGTCGATAGTCACCAAGGTCGTACGGGTCGGTTTTCTTTGGAATTAAGGTCACAAAAGAAGCATTACATCCCCGAGAAAATTCACCCGCTTCCCAAAACCATCTAATCGCACTAATAAGATCACCTTTTATGGTATCCCAATATTTTTTGTAGAAACACATGTTGAATCCATCGGGCCCGGGAGCTTTAGTACTACCACATTCAAAAACCGCATCTTTAAGTTCCTTCTCATCAAAGGGGGCTTCAAGATTCGTTACTTTGTCCGGGGTTAAACATGGATATGTAAGATCCTCCATACTCGGCCTTTAGACATCCACCTCCTTAAAGATATGCTTAAAATGTTTGAAAATTTCACCTTTAATTTCATTGGCGAATCATTCCAAACGCCATCAATTGTCAATCCCCTCATATTGCTTATATTATTCCTCCGGTTGATTATCGAATGAAAATACTTTGAATTCTCATCACCTTCTAAAATCCATTTAACTCGCGCTTTTTGCTTCAACATACTCGTTTTCACCCTTTCTTTGTCTACCCACTTTTTCCTATACTCTAACCAATCTATTCTTTCCTCGTCATTTAACAAATTATTCTCGGCTTTCAACTCATAATTTAAGACCAAAGTTTTCAGCGCTTCGATTTCCCCATCTAACCCACCAAACTTGTTTATACTCCACTCTTTTAGTGCCATTTTAACATTTTTTAGCTTATTCCGGAACATACAATCTTTCCGGTTGATATTAGGCACCGAGAGTGCCCATGAATTAAGAATTACCTCATCTACCCCCTCTTCTTCAAACCAAGCATCAAAAACTCTAAATGGTTTCGGACCGAATTTTTTTTCTTCATCCTTCAACATTATCGGACAATGATCCGAGAACTTTCTTTCTAATGCCACGGTCGAAATGTCTTTCCATAGGTCATAAAATTTCTCGGCCACAAGAAAACGATCAATTTTACTAAACTTCAAACCATCATCACTTATCCTAGTAAAATTCCTACCCCCTAATGGAATCTCTATCAACCTATTGCTAGAAATAAAACCATTGAACCTTCTCGCCCTATATTCAATAAATTCACAATTGAGTCTATCCGCTTCATCTCTAACCTCATTAAAATCCCCACCCAAAATCCACGCAACATCACTATCATTCACCAATTTAGTCAAATCATCCCATAATAGAACTTTACCCGCGTCTTCATGTGGACCGTGAATATTTATAAAGTTCATACAAGTATTCGAGACTTTCCACACCCCTTTGATTCCTAACAATCCATCCTTAAAAGTAGAATCAATTGCCTCATAACACTCGGTGTTCAAAATAATCAATTGACCTCCTGCTAAACCTACTCTTTCTTTTTGACTGAAATCACAATTCGAGGCCCCCCATAACCTTTGCACCCAATTAACATCAACTAATTTTAGTCTTGTTTCTTGAAAAGCTATGAATGTCGGTTTCTCTTTTGCTATCAAATTTCTCACCCACCCAAATTTATCATCCGGGCTTCCCAACCCAAAACCCCTAATATTAAGAGATATAATCTTCATTGGAAACTAAAGTAATCGATGGAAGGAAAATGAAAAAAGACTTACTGTTGAGATTTCCTCTCCTTCCATTTAAGTCCCAATTTTTTACCATATTCGCGTACCTCTGCAGAAACTACCGGGTTACCTGATTTTGACCCTACATTACCCTTCCCACATACTTCGTTTGTGATGGAACCAGAAGTATCACTCGTGTCAATCTTTGCGCATGCTGAGCATTTGGATTTCAATGATTCTTCGTTAATACGCACTCCCTGCGTGTAATTTTTTGCGTTCATCATTCTTGAGCTAGATTTCCATCGATTTACACTTGACCAACAGCAGCGTTTCCTTTTATCTAACAGAATACTTGACGTCTTTTTCCCCTGATCCTTTTTACTGCTTCTGTTACTTTGAATAGGGGTTGTTTGACTTTGTTTATGTTTTAAACTTGTCCCATTTAAGTGTTTCTTTTTTTCCCCCTTATTGCTAACTGAATTAAAGTTGCGGGTCTCTTTTTCACAGCCCACATCATCCTCATTAATAAAAACGTGCCCTTCATAATTTGCAACCAATTGACATCCCAGCCCATTAACTTTGGGTCCAGACTTGCCAACCTCCTCCTGGCCCAAATTATTATTACCTAAATCTGTGCTTTCTCCTGTTTTTTCTTCGTTACCACTATATGGGCTGGAAGGCCCAATTGTTTCTTTCACAACCGTTGAGTTATGGTTTGCAACGTTGGATTCCCCATGGTTTAGGGTAACGTGCATATCATTACCCACGTCATCATTCTGCACGCCTGGCCGTAGGTCCCATTTCCCTATGTCACTTTCATCATACTTTTCACTCTTCCCAACACAATTGGACCCTCCATCTTCAACTTCAACTGCATTTTCAGATTCCATTTTCTGGCCATGCGGTGTCGCCGGATTCTGCACATGAACGTTATGGATATAACTTTTCAATAGATCTTGAGGAAGATTGATATCCTCCAAGATTATCTCATCATCAAAAACAGAATCGAAGGAATTCAGACTCGCTTTCTCATCATCATCATCCGAGTCCCCAAATGTATCATTAATAAACTCATCATTCTCTCCTGACCCATCTACAATTCCTGGACTTTGATTGTTGCTCTTGTTGTTTATACTGCCATCATCTACTTTCTCAGTGTCGTCTTCCTGTATGGAAATATTGAAACCGACAACATCATGACCATCTTCTTTAGCTCTAACCAATACTTCTTTCTTTCTAATCAAGAGTGTGACCTGTTCATCAATTCCGTGGCTGTTGTCTGTGATAATTATCGCATGCCCAGATTCCAAGTTTTGATTTTCTCCAGTTATTTTGCAATTTCTTAACTCCAGAACTTCACCCCGCAACTTAGCAATATTGCTGAAATTAGTTTCATTCCAACAACCCACAGGAAGATTAGTGATATCCAATTTAGTAATTCTGTTAGGAACAACAAACTGTCCATCATAAATCTGTAGATTGTTACACCATTTATAAATTGCATGGTCATGATTCGAAATAGCATCCTCAGCTTCATAAGAAGAATTAAAGACCCATAATATAACCATACCACCTAGATACTTAACATCACAATACATTCCTTCAGCCACGCTTAAAACACATATCTCTGAAATTATTTTCCAGTCTTTCACCTCGCCTAATATTGATCTTTTGTTAAGATGGTTGCTGCAATCTGTGGACCTGACAAACACTTTTTTGTTGATTTTTCTACATCATCCCTGGTAGTACTCTGCTTCATAATATTATGAAGCGGCCTGGGATTCACATCTGTATCCAGGTTCTTCCTTTCGTATGCCTTGAAGATCTTGATAGGCTTACCATCAAACCTTATGTTTTTCAGAGATTGCAGAAGTAAATCTACGTTGTTTACCTGACAAAACCTGGCAAACGCAAATCGTTCACCACCCTTTAGCCTTCTGCTCGCCATGTATACATCACGCACTTCGCCATATTGTTTGAAGGTTCTCCATAAATCCGGGACACTCTATGAATCCGGAAAGTTGAAAAACATGAACGACATTAATTTGATTCCGAATAGCCTTGTCAATCGGTCCCCGAAGCGACCATTGTATCGAACTCTCTCATTCGTGTCAAACCGTCTATGATTATCAGTTTTCTCTCTCCTTGCTCTATCTCTCCTCTCTTTCTCTCTAACACACCCCATTTTTTATTTTGTCAATGCACACTAGTATTGGTATATTTATTATCAATGTTTTTATCAAGCAGTCTTCTTTTTTGTCTAGTGTAGAAAAACCCGTGTTGTTATAACGAGTTTCTCGAAATAAATACAAGTGAAGGTTCGGAGAGTTTTCGGCTGGACAATTTTTAGGAGTTTTCGGTTATTGACTTTATATATATATATATATATATATATATATATATATATATATATATATATATGTGTGTGTGTGTGTGTGTATGTGTATATATATATACACACAAATATTAGACTTTTGAGATACTGATATTTATGATTTGACCGAGAAATTCAATAAAATCGGATATTGACCGAGAAGTCGGTCGTTGACCGATTTTTTCCGATTCATAAACGAGAACTCGCCAAACTTCCAAATCCGAGTTATCGCCGAGTTCTCGGCAAATTTTTCCGATTTTTGCAACATTGCATATATCATGCGTAAGTATATGAGAAAATGGGATTAGATTAAAGATCATATCCTCTTTTCATACAAAGACCAAAACCATAATAAAAATCTTAAATTAAGGTGAAAATGTCGATAGTAAAGGTACAACATACTCTAGTTGGTTTAATAACCAAAGAATAATATTGCTAGTCTAAAAAACATTACCAATTCCACCAAACTTTCTGTTCTTTCTTTCTTCTTGATTTCAATTCAATGATGAAGTACAATTGTCATCTTCAACAAAATACCTCAATCACTTATTAGTTGCAGAAGCTGCCGATTTGCAAACGGGGCACGAGTTCTTCTGAAGCAACCATTGTTTAATACAATTTGTGTGAAAATCATGCCCACATTTCAACGATCCAACATCATCACCCTTCTTGTATTCTTCCTGATAAATCACATAAATGTAACAAACATCAAAACAAACAACACAGTAACCAAATCATAAATGTAAAATTCGCGATTCGGGGACTAGTGAGTCGAGACCTTGAAAGGACAAGTCGAGTCGGCATTGACCACCCGTTGACTTTTAGTAATATTACACATAAATATATCAAACATAGATTATATGGCACAAAAACTAATTTACCAAAAAAAAATTGAAATAACTTTGATTATGACTGACTCAGTCCGAGTTTGACCTGACAACTAAGCGTTGACCGATTTATAAAACTAATAACACAGTAAATATTACGAGTCGGGGGCTGACCAACGTTGACTTTCAGTAATATTACACATAAATATATCAATCATTAAACATAGATATATAGCACAAAATCTAACTTAAAATAAAAACTAGACTAATTTTGACTTTGACCGACTCAGCCCAACTTTGACTCGACTTATTAGCATTGACAGACTTTTAAAGTTTTTTTTGGCGAGTCCCCAAACCAACATGTCGGCCGACTATTACAACACTATTACAACAGTGAACGAAATACAACCAAAAATGGGTACCTGACATATACAGCAAGGTTCGGTGTCTTGCTGACCTGGCACATCAGCATACGCTTTCTGTTTTAAACAACTCGAGATGTTTTCTTCGGTTAATCCTACATTCACATTTCCAATTCGCTCTTCTAACGCCAACAATTCCTGAAAACACATTACATACATTTTATAATTCAAGTTTTTAGACTTAAAATATCATTTTTTGTAGATTATATAATTATATATTTTTGACTCACCTCATAGGACATGTTATCAATATCGAGACGCATATCTCGATGCCGATCTTGAATATCAACCAGTCCATACATGACTGATTGATCTAAAAGCATAACATCCTGCCACATAAAAATAAAAATAAATAAATAAAAATAGAAAAAAAATATGTTAGCAAAACATGACGAAACCTAACCTCGAATCGCAATCCTTCTCCCCTACGCAAAAGGTCCAAAACATTACGAATCTGCATCAAACAAAGCGCAACACTCTAAGCACAATCAAACAATACATACATACGTATATATAAACATTAATCGTATAACAAACCTCTGACGCCAGCCTGGCACGTCCTTCACTTCCGGCAGCTCGAGCCAAAAACGGGTTAACTAAATGATGACGTTGAAGACCGAATACATTTGGTACGTTTCTAGCTTCTCGTGAAGCGCGCACGGGTGGCGGGAGTGAAGAAAACAAATTACCATTTTGCCCTCCACCGACAACACTAGTCCTGTTATCACTAGACGGCAATAAAGACCGACGAAGAATTTCAGACAGTCTTCTTGAAGGATAATGTGTGGAACCACGATTGGGACCCACATTAGATGACGTGGCGGCAACACCATTGTTATTCAATGCTGGGACCCGCAATATGGGTTGACTTGGTTGTTGCACGAATATTGGATGATCTGAAATATTTATCGGGATTGTTCTTGAGTTATCTAACGAACCGTTAACTATGTTTGACGAGCGACTAGCTCGTGAGCTAGAACTCCTACTTCTAGATGATGGTTGTGAATTTCTTCTTGTTGTTGGGACCCGCAATACGGGTTGACCCGTTTGACTTGATGAGTTGTCAAGTATCGGTGGTGATCGCATGACTACGGGGTTAAGTCCCAAAGAAGGTTGTGAAGACGAAAAATTTATTTGCCCGTTATTAATACCGCTATTTGTCAATAGTTCTTGTTGTCGAGGATTATTGATTCGTATCCGAACGTTTCTACGAGTAGTTTCGGCGCGATTTTCGGAAGATACTCCACCGACACCTAATCCCAGTCTCGGGATAATCGGATCGTAAGACATTGAATTACTATTTTCGGGTCGTTGAAAAATATTTGAGGTTTCGATCCCGGATGATGATTGGCCGATACTTAATTCGGTTGCTTTTCGCTTACGGGGTAATTGACGGTTCCCTGGTGCAAAAGGACCCGAAGAAGAACCGGAAACATAATTCGAGGGCTTGATACCAATAGAAGTAGATGGATTATGGGTCATGCTCATATGGGTCATGTTCATATGGGTCGTGTTCGTATGAACATCACCGAGTGAAACCGTACTTGGAATTTGTTCATGTCCAAGTGGTTCGGGAAAAGGTATCGTTAAACTTGACCATGCGGGTTCGGTAATTGGTTGGGTTGGTATAGAACTTGAACTCGATTCACCTATACTCCACATGTTTAAGTTTTGGGTTCCTTGAATTGTTGTATTAACCGAAGGGTGTTGCATGAAGTTCGTCCAATGAATTTGTTGGTCTAAGATACTTGAATCACTTGAAGTTGAGCCTTCCAAGGTTAGGGTTTCCGGTAACGAACCAAAATTACCCTTTTGCCCTTGCATTGGAATTAGCAACGTTTAATGAAGATGACGCTCGAAAAGAATTGTTTGATACAAACTCTACAAAAAAAACCTGCGAGTTTTGAACACAAGTATATCACAACATTAGCACAACTGACAACAACAACAACAACAACAACAAAATTAGCAATAAAAATGTGATTATCTTATACAACACGCCTATTTGTTAACCTCGTTTTGTCAAATAGTTTCTTGAAAAGATGAGTTTGCCAAGCATACAACACCATATAAGAAGTCATATTACAACTTGAAGATACACACATATACTTACAGATGACTATCGAATTCTGATTGTTTGATATTTTCAAAACTCACTTCAAACACTTCAATAATCAACGCACATAAAACTACTATACTTTAAATACAAAAACATTCACTCACTACTACTGAAAATAACAATACAAGAACATCACAACCTTCATCTCATAAAAACCTTTTAAACCTATTTTTCAAATAGACAGTAAGTATTGGCTATATAGTTTAATTAATTTCATGTTTTTCACCAAAGCAAAAAGGTTACTTTAGTCATTGAACGATAACTTTTTTTAAATAGCATGTGACCATGGCTTGTTAACATAAACTATCCATTTTCAATTCAAAGTTATAATCACAAGAAAGTACATTTATTTAAAATAAAGCATATTAACTCATACAGGTTTCTCAATCTGCAGCTGTAAACAAATTAGTCAATTATTTAGCCCAAGTGGTCAAGCACCAAACAATGTGTAATTAATTACCAAAGTTTCTTAACCTAAATTAGGTGAATACATATCAAAACTTAAAGCAACAACATAAAGAGCAGGTGAACACCATAAAAAAACTATTTGTAAATTGTAACTCAAACAAACAACCCAAATAAAACCTTACAAACCAAACAAACACCACCAACCCATTAATCTTATAATCAATTTCACCACATTAGCTAAAATTCAACATGCACCAAATACAATGGATCTGCCCTTAATACAATAAAAAGTAAACATTTACACACATGAAAACAATAATTTTAAAAAACACATAGGAGTACATACAAAAAGACAGCTTTTTTATGGTTTTATATATAGACATACATATATATATATATATATATATATATGGTAAAACCCATCATCTAAACCAAAACCCATAAGAAAAAACAAAATTTAATCAAAAAAGTGATAATTTTTAGAAGAATGAATGAAAAATACACAAAACTACAACTTGGGTATTGTAAATAATCATCGATTAAAGATGTATCAAGAAACATACCTGAAAATATCCAAGATTGTAGACGATGGATCTAACCCAAATCAAGAATACAAAGATGGGTTGATTTTGATTAAAAATATCAACTTTATTAGCTGACGTATGTCTTTATATGTAAGAACAAGAAGCAAGCAAAGAATGAATCAAATTAATTAGGTTTAGGCCTGTAAAGAAATAAGAACGCAGATAAAGAAGAAGAAAAGGCGTTTTGGAGAATGGGAGAAATCAAAGACGAAATTGTGTGTGTTTTGTTGGGTGAAAGTAATTACCTATCTACATATCTAACAGGCATAGGGTAATGAATAGTACCTTCCTACGCATCGTCGAGCTGTACACCGTGCTCTACGGGTTGCACCCACTTTTTTTTCCCCTTCTTCTTTTAAGCCCCCAACGATAAAATAATCAACTTTCACAATAGGGACAAACCTTAAACGCTACAAATAGATCAACAAAAAACTTTTTTTTTTTTTTAAATAATCTCAACCATAAAATAATCAACTCTCACAGAAGAAAAAATAATCAACTTTCACAAAAGGGAAAAATCTTAAACGCTACAAATAGATCAACAAAAAAGTGTTTTTTTTAAAACCTCTAACGATAAAATAATCAACTTTCACAGAAAGGACAAACTTTAAACGCTACAAATAAATCAACAGAAAAGTTTCTTTTGGAGAACACAACAATAAAACAATTCCTTTTCATTTTTTTTATTAATAACCCCAACGATAAAACCAGTAAACCTCAAACGCTACATAATTTTAAGAACTAAACACCATAAATTACATTCAAAACGGGCTCCCACCGTGAAGCGAGGGCTCCAACTTTAGTTATATCTATACATCTAAAAGAGAAAGTTAAAGTGAATAGGAAACTTTAAAAGTTTCACAAATTCACCCCAAATTTTTTATTTTTCATAATTCAACCACATTCTTCATAATAGTTAATTTCATAGTTTTTACAAATTTATTTCAAACTTTTCACATTTCATAATTTAACCATAACACTTCTCATTCACTATAAATCGCTCACACATTTTTTACTATCTAATAACTATTATTTTATGATTATACATATATCTAAAAGAGGGAGGGGTAATGAATAGTGTTCAAGAGCATTTTCGACTTCTCATTTTTTTAACTTAAATAAATTTCATTTGCACAACAAAATCCCCCACACTTTCTGCAAAAAATCAAATCGACCCCTCATACAGGGGGTAAAGTGTCAAATTACCATTTTCACAAAAAAACTTAAATAAACTCCACCCAAATATTCAACGGGCCATATCTTCTCGCTCGCAACGAGTCAAATTTTTCCGACACCATCGTTAAACTCGAAATAATTTTAGGAACACAATGTCACTAGCTATACGCAAAACGGACGTTTTTTAAAAAACGCTAAATATTTGTGGTACTTTTCATACACGTTGATTTTGCGTTAAATTTTTAAAAGTCGACAATTCCATAGCGAAACGCGGAGATGCACATATATTGTTAATTTAAAATAACATTTAAATCTTTCACAGGTTATACCTTTTAGTTCGAATCGAGTTGCTCTTCAACGACATCATCGTTAGCCACGAAATAATTTTACAAACTAAACACAATAAAATACATTGAAAATCGAACCCCCGACACGAAGCGAGGATTCATACACTAGTTTATAATTATTTATACAAGTATTATTTGAATGAAAAAGATTGATTTAAGTAATATAACTATATACAACAAAGACAAATGTAAGTCTTACCCACCAACCAATAATTGTTGTAATAAAGTTGTACCCTATTAACAAAAGTCAAATATTATTTAATATATATATTCAAAAGTTCAAACAAGAACCATAAAAAAGTGAGAACTGCAAGAACTTTTATGTAACAACCCAACTCTTAATCGACACGATTTTTTTTTTTGTAAGCCAACCTGGCCTGACAGGCTTAGCCCGCGGCGCGGTCAGCCCAGCCGCGGCACGGCTTAACACTGTTTCAGGAAGTCAGGATCATAAAGAACCTCGACCTTCAAAATCAGCTTTAGCTCGCGGCGCACCCATGAGGGCCGCGGCGCGGCTCTTCCCTGTTGCAGATTCCAACTTAACTAAATTACGCAAGTGCCAATTTTTCACAAACACAAGATCCAATGTTTCAAAAGGCTTCACGCCACTTCAATAAACAAAAGTTTACATGTTTTAAGACATCCGTTCAAACGATTGACCACCGAGCATCATTTGCTCATTACAATTAAAATATGAGTTTCCACCACCAAAAAGTTTAACTTCCAAACGACACTTAGAGCATGGTGTTTGAGGTTTAAACTACCCATAACTTGGTCGAACTTCCAAAAGCTAAAACCCCTGAATGCCACTACTATTCCAAACAAATACCTTTGCCCTTGTCCACACCGGATCTTGCAATCACTTACACAATACCGTATACAAACTAGCAATTCGACAACTATGCAAACAATATGCATAAACCAAGATCCGCAATTCACAATAAGCTAGCGACACCAATAGCACACAGTTCATAATTCAATATGCTAAAACAAAATTCATACAACCCTGGTTAACCAATCGTACAAGGGAACGGTACTCATAAAAGACCGTCGGAGTTCATAACATCCATTAGTGTCACTTAATCACCGCGTAATCACTAATCCCCCGGGTGATGTCCTGAACACCGCGACTAACTCACCCCCATGACAATGTGGCGTCTTGAACACCGCGACGATTCCACATGTCAATCACAACAATGAGTGGTGCCTTGAACACCTCGGCAATTCCACTCCCATGACAATGTGGTGTCTTAAACACCGCGACAATGCCACATGTCGATCAAACCAATGAGTGGTGTCTTAAACACCGCAACAATACCACTCGTTTATTACTAAAAAAGAGAGAAATTTGAGATGGAGTTGAACTAAAATAAGAATAAGAATTATATAAAAAATAGGAAACAAAATCTTTCTAATTAAACTTAATAAAGTACCGTAATTGCTAATTATAGTAATATTTTAATAAATAGAGTGTAGTAACCAAGATTGAGATATATAATGGGTAATATTATATTCCGTAGATACACACAAAGTCGCAAGGGTCGTAGTAGTTTCGTACCAAATGCAAATTGGGCAAATGGGTGTGCTTGTGATTGTCTGTCATTTAAATGTAAAATTTAAACTAATTAATGTTATTAAATATTTAAAAAAAATTGCAAATTAAATTACATGTTCCAATGTGCACCGATTAGACCACCTCTTTTAGTTCTTGACTTCACCCCTTTCACATGCCCCTTTTTATCTTCTTTCACATCTAATCTAACCTCTTCTCTTTAGTCTTTATATTCATCTTTTTTACTTTTAATTTATTTATTTATTTATAGCATATTATAAATATAAATATATATATAAATAAATTATAACTGTATTTTTGGGTAAAAATAATAAAGAATTGATTACAAAGAGGGAACTAGAGCAACAAAAAGGCTTTAAAGCAACAAAAACCAAACAACCCTAAACATCAAAAGACAATAGCAACAAACAAAAAAGAAACATGACTCTAGTGTAGAACTAGAGGCGCCATCTTTTCGTCAATCTATCAACTCTAGTGTAGAACTAGAGGCACCATCTTTCCGTAAATCTATCAACTAATGCGGAAACATACTTTAATGGATCGAGTATCTCGTCAGCTTTAACTCGTTGAAAGGACATTTGGCAAGTGGTCCAATGAGTTAC
The DNA here is from genome assembly GCF_046630445.1 of Rutidosis leptorrhynchoides. Lineage (NCBI taxonomy): Eukaryota > Viridiplantae > Streptophyta > Magnoliopsida > Asterales > Asteraceae > Rutidosis > Rutidosis leptorrhynchoides. The sequence goes on along the minus strand of NC_092341.1, from coordinate 93,647,400 downwards.
ATGATGGAAGATTAAGCATGAAAATCTATTTTGGATGAAAGATTGATCCATCCCAATGGCTATTGACAAGATTCAAGTGGAAAAATACGAATGGATTTCAAAACGATCAAAACTTGGCTTTTTCGAGTGGTAAGTTGGTTATGAAATCCCAACTCATGCGGATGCAAGCAAATGCAAGACCTGGAATTGGTTCATTAATATGTTGTCTATTGATGTACTAATCCAGTAATAAACACGTGCTTGAACTATCTTATTGTCAAGAATTGAGCTTTCAATGACCTCGGGTTGTACATATCATGTATGTTAGCCAATAGTTTTATGATAGCCCATATGTTTATGTTAGTCCATATATTTTGGTCATTGGGCTCAGCCCATTTGTATTAGCTAGGTTATGCGGCTTTTTATGCCACGCTTCTGTATGCGTTTCAGGGGAATAAAACAATACAACCATTTACAATCTAACATGGTATCAGTCGCCAGAGATCTCAAAACCCTACCTTAACATCCATCGCCTGCCATCTTCGTCTCATCTCCTATCCCTATTCTACTTTGTCTTTCACCATGTCTAACACCCAATATGATAAGATCTATACAGTAACCTCAATTTCTCACATCATCCCTATTAAACTTGATCTCACAAAATTAAATTACTCTCACTGGAAAAGACTCTTTACCACTCATTGCTCCGGATTTGATGTGTCAAAGTTCATTCTCGGTACCTCGACTGCTGCAGAAAAAGCCACTCCCGAATGGCTAAAAGCCGATGCTGTGGTCCTTACATGGATCTTCAATACTGTGATGCCCCGTACAAAACCATCGTGTACGAATCATCAACAACAGGATCATTACAAGGTTAAGTACTATATGCTGTAATTAAAGAAGTTGCATTCACGATAAAAAGGTTATGTCATAACCGACATCAAATGTTTTACATTTCAAAAGCATGCTTCACTAAGTAGAAGCAAATAATAAGTGTATGTGACCACAATGGTCGTTACAAGTCATAGTTCAAAAGTACGAATGTTTGAATGCAAAGTAAAGTAGTTCATGCGTGGACAACTCTAAGCAGCGGGTGTCTACAGCACAACAAGTAAGACAGCGGAAGCAACCTCAAGCACCTGAGAAATACATGCTTAAAAACGTCAACACAAAGGTTGGTGAGCTATAGTTTAAGTATAACAGTATGTAAGGTAGGCCACGAGATTTCAGTGCTACAAAGAGCGTTTCAAAACAGTATGATAAAGTATATGTTAACCGTGGGCACTTGGTAACTAACTTAACGTTTATACCCCCTGAAAGTACACTTGGCAAGTGCGTATGTTTAAGAAGTATTAAACACTCGTTAAATGCTAGCGCTACTAGCCCGAGTGGGGATGTCAAACCCTATGGATCCATATCTAAGATTCGCGTTCATGGTTCAAAAACCAATGATTAAACGTTACCGAGCTAAAGGGAATGTTTCTGCCGTTATATAACCCACACATATATAAGTTTAAGTACTCGTGCCTAGTATGTAAAACATAAAATCCGCATGTATTCTCAGTTCCCAAAATAAGTTAAAGTAAAAAGGGAATGCTGTAACTCACAATGATAATGTAGTCGTAAAGTCGGTCCGGTAAAGGTGTGCAAGTAAACGGTCCGAAAGTCCTCAACCTAAGTCAAATAGTGCTAAGTCAGTAAATCGTCTTAATAGGTTTAAAAGTATGTATTTAAGGTCTTAAGGGTCATCATCATTCATCATTTAACAAAAGGCGTAAGGTAGGTTTCGTTTATGAAAGTAGTTTAAAACAAAGTCTGACTTCAGTCAGTCACCACGGCCTCTACCCTTACTGAATTAAGGTGAGACCAGTGGCCATGGCTCCGTCTATGAGTCCCTTAAGTGTGGTAAAATTTACAGAAGCAAACTCGTCTTGGTTTGACCGTGGCGACGGTCTAAGTGCGAGTAGGTCAGAAATTTCTGCACAACGTTAAAGGACATAGTAACGATCGGAGGGCCATAAATCCTAAACCGTAACTCGGATTAAGACGAGTCCTATATGAAAAGTTATCTACTCGAAAAGTTCTATCTAAAAATCAAGGTTAGAACAGCCCAGGTGTGACAACCCGGAAATTTCCAATCAAATTTAAACTTTAATCTTTATATGTTTCCGACACGATAAGCAATATTTGTTAAGTTAAATTTCAAGAATTTTAAACTATGTTCATACATTCATTCAACCTCGACCAAGTTCCAACGATTCACGAACCATTAAATGAATATGATTATATATGTATATGTGTATATATATTATAACTTGAAACGTACAAAATATTAGATTAAATACTTTATATGATTGTATCTGTTTCAAAATGTTTATCAATGAAATTAGAAGATAAGATCAAATGATTGAATTATCAGATATATTGAATTATGATTACAAGTCTCTGTTGAAAGGCCCACGTTGAGTTGAGAAATCTTTCCATTTTAACAATATTCGGAAAATGGTAAAGTGATTTATAAATAAGAACAAATTGTCAATCATTGAGAACTAGACAAATGATAGTGGAAGATTGAATCTCATAAAGACTCGATTGATCTATTTAGTTTCAAACGTACAAAAACGTTTTCAGTTTAAAAAGAACTTTATTATTAAAACGTATATAACTTTTATAAATATCTAGAACCACTTTTGACAACTCATTACTTAACTAGTATGATAAAGATAACGATATTTATATTTTATTTTATTAAATATATATAACGATTTAAATTAATATTATATATATTTATACGCGTATTATACGTACGTAGTTTTATACTTTTACTATACTTAAACTTTACCTTTACTTTATTTTTACTTTACTTTAACTTTAATAATTCACTTTAATAATTCATACTTTAATAATTCACTTTAATAATTCATACTTTAATAATTCACTTTAATAATTCATACTTTAATAATTCACTTTAATAATTCATACTTTAATAATTCACTTTAATAATTCAAAAATCTATTATAAATAGAATTCAATAGGTTTCATTATTTCATAGAAACTTGAAAATATTTTTCTCTAAACTCTCTCAATCGATTTACATATATATATTTACTCCGTATTATTTCAAGATATTATTAGTATACATAAAATATTACGACGGAGTGCTGTCCGAGTAATTTCGAAATTGTATTTCGAGTGGGATAGGATTAAGAAAATTATGGGTTATAGCTATGGAGGTGATTGAGTATGGTTCATGGGTATGCTCGTGAGGTCAATATAGTGTTTATCATTTTCGTTGCGTCTACGTACCTTTCCTGCAATATTGAATCTCAATATTGATACGTGAGTACTCATAATTTAACTTTTACATACTAATAGTGTATCCCTGACTAGTGCTCGAGTATTTAGGATTATGCATGCTTGTACTTTTGATATTGCCCTTAGACAGGTTAAGTTGAATGTTGAATTAGTTACACTTGCGGTTGAGATAAGGTATAAGATATGCATGTTCTTGGAAAGCTAGCGAAAAATTAAGAACTTTTCCTTTAGATATCGAATGGTTTCGATGAACGGATTAGAAGTTATAATCAATTGAATTTTTGATATTTTTATTAAAAATGATCATTATTATCTTCGTTTTTATCGTCGTTCTAGTTTTATCTTATTATTATCATTATTATTATCTTTATCAATAAAAGGGATTTATCATTAAAAATTGTTATTTTTTTTATTATTACTATCGTTATTATCGTTAAAGTTATAATTAGTATTATTATTATTATTATTATTATTATCCAATTATTATTATTATTATTATTATTATTATTGGTATTATTATTATTATTATCATTATTAATATATATATCATTATTTAAAAATGGTTATTGTTATTGTTATTATTATTATTACTATATTATCATTAAGATAATTATTAGTATTATTGTTAATAATGTTATAGTAACTATCATTATTAATATTAGTGTAATTAAAACAAATATTTGTAACACTTAATTATTTTGATTACTATTATTATCATTATTATGAACACGATATAAAAGACGATTAAAATCTATTAAACGAAACGATTAGGAAATAATGGGTAAGAGTATCATGATGAAATTAAAATATTATAAGATATTGATTTAGATAAAATTATCGTTCTTATTATTTTTATCATTACTATTATTATTAAAAGTATCGTTAGTATTAAAACTATCATTTTAACAAAAATTATCATTTTAATAGAAATGTCATTGTTACTATAAAATATCATTATTATTATTATTTTAAATAGAATTATTATTTTAAAGATAATATTAAAAATTATCGTAAATATTAAAGTTATCATAATTAGAATTATCGTTTTATCATAATGTCATCTTAGTAATTATAAATATTGATATTTTTATAATAATAATTATTATTACAAAATAATACAACTTTTACTTACTATCATTATAGATATTATTTTATCAAATAAATATGTGATACAAACATATTTTACTACGTGTAATAACTTACTTTAATAATACCTATCATATTATCTTTATGATATTAAATGAACCCTATAAATTTTATTACTTAATATATATAAAAGTATATTTTATTATATAAATTTAATATAAAATTTTATTTATTAATAAATAAAATATATTATTTACTCTAATAAATCTTTTAAAAATATTTAAAAATATAAAACAACGATATTTAAACTATATATTAATCATGTATAGATTTTTGGAAATTATTTTGAGTCAAATTTACTTTTGTTGACTTTTGCATATTAGTCTCGAGCATTAGGATTGTGGTACACTATGACTTGACCTAATTTGTTAGACAAATATTGACCAACACATAAATATATATAATTAATTTAGGTTCGTGAATCCGAGGCCAACCTTGCACTTGTTCAATGACGTTATATGTATTTTTACTACGAAATACAGTATGGTGAGTTTCATTTGCCCTTTTTACTCTTTACATTTTTGGGCTGAGAATACATGCAAATGCTTTATTAACTGTTTTACAATATTTATATGCGTGAGTTTCATTTGCCCTTTTTACTCTTTACATTTTTGGGCTGAGAATACATGCAAATGCTTTATTAACTGTTTTACAATATTTATATGCGTGAGTTTCATTTGCCTTTTTTTTTACTCTTTACATTTTTGGACTGAGAATACATGCAAATGCTTTATTAACTGTTTTGATAATAATTATATGCGTGAGTTTCATTTGCCTTTTTACCCTTTATATTTTTGGGTTGAGAATACATGCGCAATTTTTATAAATGTTTTACGAAATAGACACAAGTAATCGAAACTACATTATATGGTTGAATTATCGAAGTCGAATATGCCCCTTTTTATTAAGTCTGGTAATCTAAGAATTAGGGAACAGACACCCTAATTGACGCGAATCCTAAAGATAGATCTATTGGGCCTAACAAACCCCATCCAAAGTACCGGATGCTTTAGTACTTCGAAATTTATATCATGTCCGAAGGAGGATCCCGGAATGATAGGGGATATTCTTATATGTATCTAGTTAATGTCGGTTACCAGGTGTTCACCATATGAATGATTATTTTTGTCTCTATGCATGGGACGTATATTTATGAGAACTGGAAATGAAATTCTTGTGGTCTATTAAAATGATGAAAATAAATGATTATGATAAACTAATGAACTCACCAACCTTTTGGTTGACACTTTAAAGCATGTTTATTCTCAGGTGTTAAAGAAATCTTCCGCTGTGCATTTGCTCATTTTAAAGATAATACTTGGAGTCTTTCATAGCATATTTCGAAGAACATTGCATTCGAGTCATTGAGTTCATCAAAGATTATTATTAAATTAATTTATAGTTGGATAGTGGATATTATGAAATGGTATGCATGCCTGTCAATTTTCGATGTAAAGAAAGATTGTCTTTTAAAAACGAATGCAATGTTTGTAAAATGTATCATATAGAGGTCAAATACCTCGCAATGTAATCAACTATTGTGAATCGTTTATAATGTATATGAACGGGTCCTTTCACCAGGTCTACTGGTCTGTTACAGAAACATCAGATCAGTAGCTTTTGGACAGAACAGTGAGTTTAAAAGGGTTCCGGTGGTCTTGGTGCTTGATGTTCATCATGGTTCTCATCCTTGATGCATATAGCTTCAAGTGTACAACTCATTGATGTATCTACATCATCTTAACCAAGTCTTGACCATCATAACCCATGTGCAAGTCTAAGACATGAAGCACAAATCACTTAAGAGTTGTATGAAGTTTGATGAACCAAAGTTGCATCAAGGTCTTAGATCTAACACATACATGGACTTTAAACTTGAAAGTTAACTAACTAATCAAGATCATAAGTAGTAGAACATAGTTCTTAGTTTGATCTTGAAGATCCAAGACTCAAAAGTCTAGATCCAAAGTTATATTTAAAGAAAACTTATTTGTGTGTTCTTGAACTTTCAAAGTTAACTTAATTTGTTCAAGAGATATGAGATCAAGACTAACTTGTAGTACTTGACCTTATAAACTAATTACATGAAATTAAAGTGCAAGTAAATAAAGTAAATAAGCTAGGTAAACAAGTAATTAGTTCATTGTTGTTCATACTTTAAAGATTCAAACCAAAGTTTGATCTTTAGAAAGTAAACTTTAAAGTTTACTTCATGAACTTCAAGTATGTCTTTCAACCATGAACTTTATAATTTTTTGAAACAAGTAAGGTAGAACATAACTAGATAGATTATGTTCTTGTTGTTCTTGTTATAACAAGATAAAAATGAAGAATCAAACTAGTAAGTTTATTCTTGTAATATGAAGGTAAGTAAGTAATAACAAGTAAATAACCAAACAACAACAAAGACAAGTAATTAATCAAGCAACTAACAAAAGATGATGATGATTTAGAGATGTATAAATTCAGTTTTTACAAGGAAAAGAAGAGAGAAAAAGATGTTCAAAATACTTACAAGAAAGAGAGAAAAGAGAGAAAATGGTTGAGAGAATTAAGTGTGTGTTTTGAATGAGAGGAATATAAGTGAACTAGTGAAAGAAGTAAGCAAAGTTTGAAACAAAAACCACCCCTTGGGCACCCATAGGCCACGGCATGTAGCTGAATAAAGAGGGGGGGATGGAGTGTTCAATGGTTACTCATGTGTTAAAGCTTCTAAAGTTGGTTAAAAGGATGGTTTACATGGGGATTAAGTGCAACTAGATTCCTTATGAGATAACTAACTAGTTCAACCTCTAAGTATTACTTACACTTGCAAGAGTGGGCTAAAGGGTCCATTAATAATGTAGGGTGGGCTTGGAAGTCCAATAACATGAGTCTATTACACTAACAAAGCCCAAGTTCGAATAAATCACACGTTAAACCAATTAAAGCCCAAGTAACTAACTAATAGCCTTAGTTAATTAAAATGATTAATAAATTTAATCATGAATGTAAATAATATCTAAAAATATTATTCGTGAAAGTTCCGAGTGTCACAAAGACGTTTCGGGCACTTAAAAGTCAAGTTCGGGCAATCATGGCAACATGTAAATGTAATAACGTACATTCGTTTAAACACGCGTATTAATAATAATAATTATTAATAAAATAACGTTGGAAATTCCAGGGTCGTTACATTACCCACCTGTTAAAGAAAATTTCGTCCCGAAATTTTAAGCTGAGGTAGATGGAGGAGTCGGGAAAAGGTGAGGATACTTTCGCATCATTTGATCCTCTCGCTCCCAAGTAAACTCAGGTCCTCGTTTGGCATTCCATCGTACTCGGACGATCGGAATCTTGTTGCGTTTCAAAGTTTTTATCTCACGATCCATAATCTCAACTGGTTCTTCCACAAAGTGGAGTTTGTCGTCAATCGTAAGTTCCTCAAGTGGTATGATAAGTTCGGGTGCAGCAAGACACTTCTTCAAGTTTGACACATGGAAGGTAGGATGAACTGAGCTCAATTGCACTGGTAGATCCAAACGGTATGCAACGGGTCCAACACATTCCAAGATTTCGAAAGGACCAATGTATCGTGGGTTTAACTTTCCACGTTTTCCAAAACGAATCACACCTTTCCAAGGTGCAACCTTTAACATTACATGATCACCAACATTGAATTCAAAGTCTTTACATTTAAGATCGGCATAACTCTTCTGACGATCGCGGGCAGTCTTAAGTCTCGCTTGAATCTGAGCAATCTTCTCCGTTGTTTCGTGGACTACCTCGGGTCCGGTGATTTGCTTTTCGCCTACTTCGGCCCAACAAATAGGAGATCGGCACTTACGGCCATACAATGCTTCAAAAGGTGCAGCATTAATGCTAGAGTGATAACTGTTGTTGTACGAGAATTCGGCGAGTGGCAAATGTCTTTCCCAGGCCTTTCCAAAATCAATAACACATGCACGCAACATGTCCTCCAAGGTCTGAATCGTTCGTTCACTTTGCCCGTCAGTCTGAGGATGATAAGCAGTACTCATGTCAAGACGAGTTCCCATGGCTTCTTGCAAAGAACGCCAAAATCTAGAGGCAAAACGGGGATCGCGATCGAAGATGATCGATAAAGGTACACCATGTCGTGATACAACCTCTTTGATGTATAACTGAGCAAGTCTCTCCATTGTATCAGTTTCCTTCATCGCTAGAAAGTGTGCAGATTTGGTAAGGCGGTCAACAATAACCCAAATAGTATCGTATCCGCCCACCGTCTTTGGTAGCTTAGTAATGAAATCCATTGTGATCCTTTCCCACTTCCATTGTGGGATTTCCGGCTGTTGAAGTAACCCAGAAGGTCTCTGACATTCGGCCTTAACTTTCGAACAAGTCAAACACTTCCCAACATAAGTTGCAACGTCCTTCTTAAGATTCGACCACCAATACTGTTATTTAAGGTCGTGGTACATTTTTCCCGCTCCAGGATGAATCGAATATCTCGATTTGTGTGCTTCATCAAGTATCAGGTTCCGTAGATCTCCATAATAAGGTACCCAAATTCTTCCGGCATAACATCGGAGTCCAGACTCCCTAACCTCGAATCGAGAGACAAGTATGTTCAAATGTTCGTGAGATATGTTCTCCTCCTTGAGAGCCTCAACTTGGGCTACTCTGATCTGGTTGTTGAGGTTCGAATGAATGGTGATGTTCAGAGCCCTAACACGAAGAGGTGCCGTCCTCTCCTTTCGGCTTAAAGCGTCAGCTACAACATTGGCCTTGCCAGGGTGATAACGGAGTTCACAATCGTAGTCGTTGAGCGTCTCGATCCATCGACGCTGTCTCATATTCAGTTGCTTCTGGTCAAAGATGTGCTGGAGACTCTTGTGATCGGTGAAAATAGTGCTCTTAGTTCCATACAAATAATGTCTCCACAATTTGAGCGCAAAGACAACGGCTCCAAGTTCAAGATCATGCGTAGTATAGTTCCGCTCGTGAATCTTCAATTGGAGGGAGGCATAGGCAATAACCTTTGATCGTTGCATCAGTACACAACCAAAACCACTCTTCGATGCATCACAATAAACAACGAAATCGTCACTGCCTTCGGGAAGCGATAGAATAGGTGCGGAGGTTAACTTCTTCTTCAAAGTTTGGAATGCTGATTCGTGTGCGGGTTCCCAAATGAACTTCTTGCCCTTGTGAGTCAGTGCGGTCAAAGGACGCGCAATCAGAAAAAATCCTTCGATGAATCTTCGGTAATAACCGGCGAGACCTAGGAATTGGCGAATATGCGTTGGAGTAGTGGGGGTCTCCCACTTGCTGATGGCTTCAATCTTGGCGGGATCAACTTTGATACCCTGGTCGCTTACAACATGACCCAAAAATTGTACTTCCTTTAACCAAAATTCACACTTGGAGAACTTGGCGTAAAGTTTCTCTTATCTTAAGAGTTCAAGCACTAATCGGAGGTGTTGCTCATGTTCTTCTTCGCTCTTAGAGTAGATGAGGATATCATCTATGAAGACGATAACAAACTTGTCCAAGTACAGCTTACAGACACAATTCATGAGGTCCATGAACACGGCAGGTGCATTTGTCAAACCGAATGGCATCACGAGAAACTCATAATGACCATAACGGGTCCTGAATGCAGTTTTCATCACGTCACTTTCCTTCACCCTCAGCTGGTGATAACCGGATCGCAAATCGATCTTTGAATAAACGCTCGATCCTTGTAGTTGATCAAAAAGATCATCAATTCATGGAAGAGGATACCGATTCTTGATAGTCAGTTTGTTGAGTTCACGGTAGTCGATACACATACGGAAGGATCCATCCTTCTTCTTCACAAACAGAACAGGTGCGCCCCAAGGCGAGAAACTTGGTTGGATAAATCCTCAATCAAGTAGTTCTTGTAGTTGACTCTGTAATTCTTGCATCTCGGAAGGTGCGAGTCTATAAGGTGCGCGAGCTACAGGTGCAGCTCCTGGCACTAAGTCAATCTGAAACTCTACGGCTCTCTGCGGCGGCAATCCAGGAAATTCCTCTGGGAAGACATCAGAAAATTCGTTCATAATTCAAACGTCGTTCACGCTCTTCACCTCAGTTTCTACCGCTTTCACATGTGCTAGGACAGCAAAACGTCCCTTCTTCATAATCTTTTTCACTTTCACGCAACTAATGAGGTTCAACTTCGAGGTACATCTCTCTCCATAGATAACCAGTGGTTCGCCATCTCCTTGTGGTATGCGAAGTGCTTTATCTCCACGGATAATATCGGCCCTTATCTTACTCAACCAATCCATACCAACGATCACGTCAAAACTTCCCAGTTTGATAGGTATCAAATCAATTTCGAAATCTGCACCAGCTATGTTGATAATAGCTCCACAACTAATATGGTCAACCTTTTCAAATTTTCCATTGGCGACCTCGACAAGCATACTCTCTTTTAACGGGACTAATGACCAATTAATCTTATCGCAAAAATGTCTACATACATAACTTCTATCCTCACCAGTATCAAACAAGACAGAAGCTAAAAGATTGTTGATTTTGAATATACCTATCACCAAGTCGGGGTTATCGCGTGCATCCCTTGCATTAACATTGAAGGCTCTACCTCGGGGTGGTCCTCCGTCTTTTCTCTTGTTTGGGCATGCATTTCTAAAATGGCCCGTCTGCCCACATTCGTAGCACTTCTTCGGTCCATTGGTGTTTGGCTTCCCATTCAAAGTGGTGACCTTGCAGTCTTTCCCGATATGCCCAGCCCGTTGGCATTTCTCACAGACAACATTGCAATATCCAGTATGGTGCTTGTAGCACCGCTTGCATTGTGGTAAGGTTCCTTTGTAGTTCGGGTTGGTGTTGGTGTTGTTGTTGGGATTAGGGTTTCCACCGTTGTTGTGCCTCTTGGCGGGGGTTTGATCGTAGTTTCTCCCCCTGTTGTTGTTGTTGTTGTTGTTGTTGTTGTTGTTGTTGTTGTTGTTGTTGTTGTGGTTGTTATGGTTGTTGTCCCATTTCCTCTTTTCGCTACTACCAGCCTCAAACTTAGCCTTCTCCGGCTCATCAATAAGAATCTGATTCATGAGAGTATGCGCCATGCGCATTGCTTCGGGAACATTCGGTGGTTTGGATGAGGTGACATTACCCTTGATGGACTTAGGAAGTCCCGAGAAGTATTTCTCCATGCGCTTGAATTCGGGGGTGACCATGGTTGGACACATAAGAGCCAACTCCAAAAACCTACGATTGTAACTGTTAAGGTCGTTCCCTACGGCCTTCAACTGCTTGAATTCAATTTCCATCTTCTGAATTTCGGTTCTCGGACAATACTCATCAATCATAGCCGCCTTGAATTCCTCCCATGGCGTAGCATATGCCTCATCGATCCCTTTTGCTTGAGCTAACGTGTTCCACCACGTTAGCGCACCGCCAGATAGCGTGCAAGATGCAAACTTGGTCTTATTATTCTCCGAACAGTTGCTAACTCGAAATACTGATTCAAGTTTCTCGAACCATCTGGTGAGACCAACTGGTCCCTCGGTGCCGCTGAAGTTATGCGGTTTGCAGCTCTGGAATTCCTTGTATGTACACCCATTTCGAACGGGTGGAATAACTGGTGGTGGTGGCGGTGGAGCTTCGAGATTTCTTTCTGCTAGGGCTGCAGCGACCCGTTCGTTGATCATGTCCTCAATCTGGGCGGCGGTAGGTGTGGATCTTCCGTTAGCCATGGTATTCTAAACAAAATTTTTGACTCAAGTTAAAATCCAGTATGCAAGTAGTAATAATACAGTATATAGTGACCAACATGGAATCAAAACATCACATGTTATTAAATAATGCATCTAGGTACAAATACCACAGAATCATCGTACAGCAATGTAAATAGAACATCGTGCAAGAATTAAATAACGCAAAGTTCCATTCATTAATAATAATAAGTTTCATACATCTGAATAAGTTCGTACAATACATATGAAATACATGAAACTATATCTAGATTACATCATGAAATCTAAATACAAGGTCCTACGGTGAAGGCGGGTGAACTGCTCCTCGAGCCAACTGCTCCTCGAGCTCAGTGACTCGAGCTCGGAGAGTCTCAATCTCCCTCATCAGTTCCTCGTTAGAGGGAGCTGGTGGGGCAGGCGGTGCAGGTGGGGCGGGTGGTGCGGGTGGTGCCGGTGGTGCTGATGTAGATGGTCCGGCTCCAGATGTAGACGGTACGTCCCTAAATGTAAGTGGTCCGTATCTAAATCTAGGTGGTACGGTTCCAGGAATAGTCAATACGTAACGGGGAACCTTACGTATCTGTGGGTCGGCAGGGTATGGCACAACTCGTTTACGAGCAGTAACCCTACGACGATGGCCAAATGCGTCAGTAAAAGCACGACCTCCATTCACCCCTGGAATGACGGTGCCGTCGAAACGGTACCGCTTCTTCGGCGGGGTGGAGGGTGCCTGAAAAGGTCTATCAGCAGGATCCTCATCATCGCTGGAGTCGTCTGATGATGAAGAATCGGCGGATGATGGGTCATCCGAATCGTGTGGTGGTGACACTGGTGGCTGAGCTGGTAATCCGAAGCATTCAAAGGCGGCCAACATCTGTCTGTGTCTTCCTGGCGGAATCACGACTAAATGTCCGTCGGGAGTGCGTCGGCAAGGCGTGCGCATGTGGTTACGAAACGGCCCTTCCTCGAACTCCGCGGGGATCTCAATACCACCAATGCGGGGCTGTGACCTCGAGGGTCCGGGAGCAGACACTGGGGCAGGTGCACTAGTACCAGCTCCGGAAGTGGAAGCGCCGGGATCACTAGTGGGTGTCGGGGCCGGTGTATCGGCAGTAGCAGCAGCAGGTGTAGCAGTAGGTAGGGCGACGGGGTCTGAGTCTGTACTGCCCGAAATGCCAGCAGGTGAAACATCCGACATCTGAACAAGGAAAAATAAATTTTCCATGTCAGTATGTCATAAAGCAAGCAAATAATAGGCCAACAGTTTAAATCATGTATAACGGTAACTAGCATGGCAATAACAGTAATTCGTATGAAAGTAGCATGCAATCGAAAGCAAGTAGCATCATGCAGTAGTGAAATCATGTATTAGCATACGGCATATAGCGGAAAAAGTAAGCAGTAGCATGCAGTAAATTCAGCGGAAACAAGTAAACTAGCAAGTTGTAGATTAGTCCTATTAGTGAATCCTACTCGGGTCGGTCTTAGACTCACTAATGCAACCTAATTCCCTACAACCAATGCTCTGATACCAAATGTGATGCCCCGTACAAAACCATCGTGTACGAATCATCAACAACAGGATCATTACAAGGTTAAGTACTATATACTGTAATTAAAGAAGTTGCATTCACGATAAAAAGGTTATGTCATAACCGACATCAAATGTTTTACATTTCAAAAGCATGCTTCACTAAGTAGAAGCAAATAATAAGTGTATGTGACCACAATGGTCGTTACAAGTCATAGTTCAAAAGTACGAATGTTTGAATGCAAAGTAAAGTAGTTCATGCGTGGACAACTCTAAGCAGCGGGTGTCTACAGCACAACAAGTAAGACAGCGGAAGCAACCTCAAGCACCTGAGAAATACATGCTTAAAAATGTCAACACAAAGGTTGGTGAGCTATAGTTTAAGTATAACAATATGTAAGGTAGGCCACGAGATTTCAGTGCTACAAAGAGCGTTTCAAAACAGTATGATAAAGTATATGTTAACCGTGGGCACTTGGTAACTAACTTAACGTTTATACCCCCTGAAAGTACACTTGGCAAGTGCGTATGTTTACGAAGTATTAAACACTCATTAAATGCTAGCGCTACTAGCCCGAGTGGGGATGTCAAACCCTATGGATCCATATCTAAGATTCGCGTTCATGGTTCAAAAACCAATGATTAAACGTTACCGAGCTAAAGGGAATGTTTCTGCCGTTATATAAACCACACATATATAAGTTTAAGTACTCGTGCCTAGTATGTAAAACATAAAATCCGCATGTATTCTCAGTTCCCAAAATAAGTTAAAGTAAAAAGGGAATGCTATAACTCACAATGATAATGTAGTCGTAAAGTCGGTCCGGTAAAGGTGTGCAATTAAACGGTCCGAAAGTCCTCAACCTAAGTCAAATAGTACTAAGTCAGTAAATCTTCTTAATAGTTTTAAAAGTATGTATTTAAGGTTTTAAGGGTCATCATCATTCATCATTTAACAAAAGGCGTAAGGTAGGTTTCGTTTATGAAAGTAGTTTAAAACAAAGTCTGATTTCAGTCAGTCACCACGGCCTCTACCATTACTGAATTAAGGTGAGACCAGTGGACATGGCTCCGTCTATGAGTCCCTTAAGTGTGGTAAAATTTACAGAAGCAAACTCTTCTTGGTTTGACCGTGGCGACGGTCTAAGTGCAAGTAGGTCAGAAATTTCTGCACAACGTTAAAGGACATAGTAACGATCGGAGGGCCATAAATCCTAAACCGTAACTCGGATTAAGACGAGTCCTATATGAAAAGTTATCTACTCGAAAAGTTCTATCTAAAAATCAAGGTTATAACAGCCCAGGTCTACTGGTCTGTTACAGAAACATCAGATCAGTAGCTTTTGGACAGAACAATGAGTTTAAAAGGGTTCCGGTGGTCTTGGTGCTTGATGTTCATCATGGTTCTCATCCTTGATGCATATAGCTTCAAGTGTACAACTCATTGATGTATCTACATCATCTTAACCAAGTCTTGACCATCATAACCCATGTGCAAGTCTAAGACATGAAGCACAACTCACTTAAGAGTTGTATGAAGTTTGATGAACCAAAGTTGCATCAAGGTCTTAGATCTAACACATACATGGACTTTAAACTTGAAAGTTAACTAACTAATCAAGATCATAAGTAGTAGAACATAGTTCTTAGTTTGATCTTGAAGATCCAAGACTCAAAAGTCTAGATCCAAAGTTATATTTAAAGAAAACTTATTTGTGTGTTCTTGAACTTTCAAAGTTAACTTAATTTGTTCAAGAGATATGAGATCAAGACTAACTTGTAGTACTTGACCATATAAACTAATTACATGAAATTAAAGTGCAAGTAAATAAAGTAAATAAGCTAGGTAAACAAGTAATTAGTTCATTGTTGTTCATACTTTAAAGATTCAAACCAAAGTTTGATCTTTAGAAAGTAAACTTTAAAGTTTACTTCATGAACTTCAAGTATGTCTTTCAACCATGAACTTTATAATCTTTTGAAACAAGTAAGGTAGAACATAACTAGATAGATTATGTTCTTGTTGTTCTTGTTATAACAAGATAAAAATGAAGAATCAAACTAGTAAGTTTATTCTTGTAATATGAAGGTAAGTAAGTAATAACAAGTAAATAACTAAACAACAACAAAGACAAGTAATTAATCAAGCAACTAACAAAAGATGATGATGATTTAGAGGTGTATAAATTCAGTTTTTACAAGGAAAAGAAGAGAGAAAAAGATGTTCAAAATACTTACAAGAAAGAGAGAAAAGAGAGAAAATGGTTGAGAGAATTAAGTGTGTGTTTTGAATGAGAGGAATACAAGTGAACTAGTGAAAGAAGTAAGCAAAGTTTGAAACAAAAACCACCCCTTGGGCACCCATAGGCCACGGCCTGCAGCTGAATAAAGAGGGGGGGGGGGGGATGGAGTGTTCAATGGTTACTCATGTGTTAAAGCTTCTAAAGTTGGTTAAAAGGATGGTTTACATGGGGAATAAGTGCAACTAGATTCCTTATGAGATAACTAACTAGTTCAACCTCTAAGTATTACTTACACTTGCAAGAGTGGGCTAAAGGGTCCATTAATAATGTAGGGTGGGCTTGGAAGTCCAATAACATGAGTCCATTACACTAACAAAGCCCAAGTTCGAATAAATCACAAGTTAAACCAATTAAAGCCCAAGTAACTAACTAATAGCCTTAGTTAATTAAAATGATTAATAAATTTAATCATGAATGTAAATAATATCTAAAAATATTATTCGTGAAAGTTCCGGGTGTCACAAAGACGTTTCGGGCACTTAAAAGTCAAGTTCGGGCAATCATGGCAACATGTAAATGTAATAACGTACATTCGTTTAAACACGCGTATTAATAATAATAATTATTAATAAAATAACGTTGGAAATTCCAGGGTCGTTACAAATACAATATCGGAATCCTTGCTTGAACGTGTCTTAAATTCTGAATCGGCCACGTCACACGATGCTTGGGTTTTCTTAGAAAACCTTTTTCAAGACAACAAGTTGTCTAAAACTATGGAACTAAACGCACAACTTCGTGCATTAGCGATTGGTGATCAAACCATTGAGGAGTATTTCCGATAGGTAGATCGAATTGCTACACACTTGCGCAATCTTGGTTCTACAGTAAAAGATAATGATCTTGTCATGTATGTTGTTAATGGGCTGAACAAAAAATTCCATCATGCTAAACACATAATTTTACACCTACAACCCTTTCCGGATCTAGAGACGGTTCGATCCATGCTTTTCATGGAGGAGATGACAATCAATCGTACACAACCATCCACCAACACCACGCCTCTTAACTCCTCGCATCCGGCCGCCCTTGTGGTTCAATCTCAGTCATCGTCTTCACCGGCTCCGACTCAACCTGAGATATGTCGCAATTTTTCCAAGGGTTTCTGTAGGTTTGAAAATCGGTGCAAATTTCTTTATCAGGGTAATCCACGCAAGCCTCAATCTTTTAATTCTAATACCAATCGGTCCAATGGGGTTAGTCAGGCTCAACTCTTGCAAATTATTGCGGCCCAACAACAACAATTGGCCCAATCATCTCACCCCTATCGGGCTCCCTTCAATCCATCTGTGACCAACTTTTTGAATGGGACCAATTCTGCTAGTAATAGATCGGCCCAACCTGGTCTGCTTCCCACCCCACCAGGCTTCAATCGGGCTTCATCAACTGGGCCGCAACCGAACAGCTTTGGGCTACAGGCTTACCTCACGCAGAATCACACTTTTGGGCCTGCTCAGTCCACTCAACAGGTCCATTATCCCAATGGTTTCGGTACTACTGGTCAGTCCACCAACCTTGGCCCATTCGTCGTTGATCAACGTACTCAAACATAAGAAACGGTTCTTCCAAGTGCATTTAGTGCTATGACTTTACAGGATTACGGGACCGCCGGTTGGCACATGGACACAGGTGCATCCTCACACCTTACCTCTTGCATTAATAATCTAAATACTGTTTTTAATAATTGTAAATACTCATCAGTTGCCGTCGATAATGGGAATACAATTCCCGTCACCAACACCGGCCATAGCTTGTTACCTAATTTTCACCGACCCTTACACTTAAATAATGTCCTCGTCACCCCCAACATTGTTAAAAATCTTATTTCTGTTAGACAATTTACTCGCGATAACCTTGTCTCTGTTGAATTTGACCCTTTTGATTTTTCTATGAAGGACTACCAGATGCGCCGTCTTCTTCTCCGTTGTGATAGCACCGGAGATCTTTATCCACTTACATCACCAGCTTCTTCTCAACAAGCACTTCTCACCAGCCCTATCACCTGGCATCAACGTCTTGGCCATCCCGAACATGACGTGTTTCGAAGATTAGTTTCTAATAAAGATATTTTATGTAATAAGGTGTCATCACCATTATTTTGTCATGCTTGTCAACTTGGCAAACACGTTCGACTTCCATTTTCTGTTTCTAGTTCTAATGTTTCGGCTAGCTTTGATATTATACATTCTAATTTATGGACTTCTCCTGTACCCAGTCTTAGTGGTTTGAAATATTATGTTATTTTTCTTGATCATCACACTCACTATGTTTGGGTTTTTCCTTTACGCAATAAATCTGATGTACTTGCCACCTTTACTAACTTTCGCACATACGTTCGCACTCAATTTAAACGTGAAATAAAAGCCTTCCAATGCGATAATGGGGGGGGGGGGAATTTGACAACAACGCCTTTCATCACCTTTTACAAACCAATGGTATTCAGTTTCGCTTTTCTTGTCCTTACACATCCCAACAAAATGGAAAATCTGAGCGTATGCTCCGTACAATCAACAATCTTATACGCACTATCCTTTTTCAAACTCACCTACCACCTACCTACTGGGTTGAGGCCCTACATATGGCCGCCCACCTCCTTAACATTCTACCTTCTTCTGCGATAAACAATGAAATCCCACACACTCGTCTTTTCCAACAAAAACCCGATTACACCACCCTACGCGTCTTTGGTTACCTATGTTACCCTCACCTACCAACCACTCACAAATTAGAACCTCGCTCTACTCCGTGCATCTTTCTTGGGCACCCTTCTAACCATCGGGGTTACCGTTGCCTCAATCTCACCACTAATAGAATTCTTCTCTCCCGACATGTCACCTTTGATGAAACCTCCTTCCCTTTCGGATCTATGACACCCACTCAACCACCATCATATGACTTTCTTGATCCTCCACCCAGCCTCTTCTCTCGATCTTTTCATTTTTCCTCCTCGGAGACTCAGCCTCCTCCTACTGAGGCTACCGCACCTACTGATTCTACACCTGCTCTCACCAACCCGGGGCCACAGCCTCCCCCAACTGAGGCTACCGTACCAAATCCGTCTCCTTCTGCTCCTACAATCCCGGGGCCGCAGCCTCCCCCATCAGATGCTACATCTACCTCAACATCCACCCATCCCATGATCACTCGCAAACGTCTTGGCATCACCAAACCGGTGGACCGTCTTAATCTTCTTGCTACCGCTATCTCTCCCATTCCTCACACCTACCCTGTCGCTCTTCGTGACCCAAACTGGAAACAAGCTATGACTGATGAATATAACGCATTAATTAATAACAGTACTTGGACACTTGTGCCCCGCCCATCGGACACGAACATTGTTCGCTCCATGTGGCTCTTTAAGCACAAGTATAATGCAGATGGTAGCTTAAGCAGGTACAAGGCTCGACTTGTTGCAAACGGTCGCAGCCAACAGGTTGGTATTGATTGCGATGAGACCTTTAGCCCGGTTGTCAAACCGGCAACGATACGCACCGTCCTCAGTTTGGCGATCTCGAGACACTGGCCTATTCATCAGCTAGATGTCAAGAACGCCTTTCTGCACGGACAACTCTCAGAGACTGTTTACATGCACCAGCCACCAGGTTTTCGCGAGCACAGATATCCTGATCATGTCTGCCTACTGCAGAAATCTTTATATGGCCTTAAACAGGCACCTCGTGCATGGTTCCAACGCTTTGCGGGTTATGCTCAGAGAGTTGGTTTTCATCAGAGCCGATGTGATACATCTCTCTTCATCTACCGACAGGGTCCCGATACCGCATATCTTCTATTATATGTTGATGATATTGTTCTGACTGCTTCTTCCACATGGTTACTTCAGCAGATTATCTCTTCCCTTCACAAGGAATTTGCCATGACAGACTTGGGTCCACTGCACTATTTCCTTGGGATTCATGCCACACGTACTAATTCTGGATTGTCTCTCTCTCAACGACAGTATGCTACAGAGATTATTGAGAGGGCTGGTATGTCCTCATGTCACCCATGTCGTACACCAGTTGAACCGGGTGCCAAACTCACTACTCATGGCCCTCCGGTCAAGGATCCGACCCTCTATCGGAGCCTTGCTGGAGCTTTACAGTATCTCACATTTACTAGACCAGATATTTCATATGCAGTTCAGCAGGTTTGTCTTTTCATGCATGATCCTCGAGAGCAACACATGCACGCCCTCAGACGGATCATTCGCTATATTCAGGGCACTACTGACTTGGGTCTTCAGCTATACGCCTCATCACCTGTCACATTAGTCGCTTACTCTGATGCTGATTGGGCAGGCTGCCCCACCACTAGACGATCCACCTCCGGCTACTGTGTTTTTCTCGGCAACAACCTTCTGTCTTGGTCGTCTAAGCGGCAACTCACACCCTCTCGCTCCAGTGCCGAAGCGGAGTACCGTGGGGTTGCCAATGCTGTTGCCAAAACATGCTGGGTTCGCAATCTGCTTCGCGAGTTACAGTGTCCTCTCACATCTGCCACACTTGTTTACTGTGACAATGTCAGTTCGGTCTATCTCTCCACCAATCCCGTTCAGCACCAACGGACCAAACATATTGAAATTGACATTCACTTTGTTCGCGATCTTGTTGCTCAAGGTCAGGTTCGCGTCCTACATGTGCCATCTCGATATCAGTTTGCAATCATCTTCACCAAGGGTCTACCATTTGCGCTATTTGATGAGTTCAGATCCAGTTTGAGCGTCCAGCGCACTCCCGCTCCAACTGCGGGGGGCTGTTAGCCAATAGTTTTATGATAGCCCATATGTTTATGTTAGTCCATATATTTTGGTCATTGGGCTCAGCCCATTTGTATTAGCTAGGTTATGCGGCTTTTTATGCCACGCTTCTGTATGCGTTTCAGGGGAATAAAACAATACAACCATTTACAATCTAACAATGTACATACGGTTTATATATAATTACTTGCTTTAAAAAAGTATATTAAGTAGTACGTTATTGTTAACGTATGTCATTGTGACATACGTTAAGCTGAATTTAATAAACTCAAAGTTTCCTTATATATTATTATTTGTATTTGATACTCATTAATTCAATCTAATAATTTTTTAATTTTTTACATGCATTAATTACCAATTATGATATTTTTGAAAATTACGAATATTAAAAATGCATTCTTGTATGTCATAGAACATACGTTAGTAATCAAATCAAATCAATTATAAATATTATTGATTTATTTATTTAATAAGAATAAAAATATGAGGAAAAGTAGCCTCATCCGTGGAAATAAACTGGACATATTTTTTAGTAGTAGTAATTAATTAGTGTAGATTTAACTTTGTAGACGTGTGCAAGTTTCCACCTTGAGCAACTTTTTTGGGTCACGTTTCACACCATGTCTACTATCCCCTAACTCAATTCCAATTATTTTATTAAAATTGTTTAGTGTATTTACTTAACTAAGTTTGATTATTTCGAGAGTAATGTATAATCTAGTGGCAAACATGCACGCTTTTACCAATTCTGAATTATTTGCTGAACGTTACCTATAGTTCTTTCTTTTATTAGACGGCTAAAAACTTTATTTCTGCAAGAAGTAAAAGAAATATTACAAAGGAGACATTAATCAATTTGTCAGATAATATCTATCTTATTATCACAAACAACAACAATACTCAATCTCACAACAATACTCAATCTCGCGTATGCGAGATATGGAGGAGATGAGACGTAAACAATCTTTTCTTTAAGCTAATGTAAAAGAGAAGTCGATTCTCCCCACATGTAGAGAAAGAGATCTCCACTCACAGGACGAGAAAATCATTCTTCTCTACTCATCTATCTTAATATCTTATTATCACGAGTCTTAATTCAAGTGAAAGACATAAGACGAATACAATCAAAAAACAAAACTTCTCATCAGACGGTTAAAAGCACACCGTTTAGATAGCATACATCATGTTTTTAAGATGATTAGAAGAGTGTCATCCTTCAAACCAGTATTCAATTCGGAGAGCGAGTTAATTTGGGCCTTACCAATTTACCATTGTTGGCCCAAACACGAGTCAAGTGTCAAGTAGTAGTTGCAATGTTGCGAGTAAAAAACAGGTGATCACAATTTTGAACTCCAACATTACAAACCAAACATGATATGTCTGCAATTTTCTATGTTTGTGGAATATCAAATAACTTTGAGGATGTGCTACCTTTGTTGTAACTCCGTGAATCTTGAGTTATGTGGGTTTCTTTGTCTGTTCTTGCTATCGTTATCATGATTTCGATATCCGAATTTGACTGTTCTTGCTTGACACGTTCCATTAGCTTTTTTGAAAGAGTCGTTGTCCTGCTGATTGTCTCTCGGAGGTTAATCAATATGGCGTCTCCCTTGTTCTTCGTGAAGATCCAAACCCATCCGTCCGGATCTACTATGTAGTATGTTCGCCTTCTTACGGAGTGAGCATAATTCTTGTTAGCTTTGCATTTTTCGGCCATGGTTTGTAAAATGTTTTTTTACTTTATAATATATATATATATATATATATATATATATATATATATATATATATATATATATATATATATATATATATATATATATATATATATATATATATATATATTATAGGGGCATGATCAATGGGGAAGTAACCAATCGGGGGAAGCGGGGGAAGCAAAATTTTTTTTTTTTTCGTTTTTTTTGGAATTTTTTTTTCCGGCATCAAGATCACACAAAAATATAAACATTTAGAAGAGACACTTCGTGATGAATGTTATTATTTAGGCGGTAAAACGATCGACAAAAATAACATTCAAGATAATATTGTTCGTGAAGAATATGAACGTTTTTTTTCTTCATGTTTTGTGAAGTAAAATTTAGCCCGATTTAGAGTTTAGGGTTTAGGGTTTGGTGTTTTGGGTTTATTCCATAAACCCAAAACACCAAACCCTAAACCCTAAACCCTAAACCCTAAACTCTAAACCGTTCGTGTTAAAAACTCAATCTAAATCCTAAATCTAAACCCTAAATCTAAACCCTAAACCCTAAATTTCTAAACCCTAATATCTAAACCCTATAAACCCTAATATCTAAACCCTAATATCTAAACCCCAATAGCTAAAACCTCAACATACGCTCGAAAAACACGACAATTGTTATATATTACTTCTTCGAGCGTTTTTCCGTCAAAATAAAAACATTTATTACAAAGTGTCTCTACTAAATGTTCATATTTTCATCCCATCTATAATGTTCGTGAACAAAGTTTTTTCAAAAAACGAAAAAAAAAAAATTTACTTCCCCCCGGTTTCCCCCGATTGGTTACTTCCCTTTGATCCTACCACTATATATATATATATATATATATATATATATATATATATATATATATATATATATATATATATATATATTATAGTCAAAAGTTCAAA
Organism: Rutidosis leptorrhynchoides; assembly: GCF_046630445.1. Lineage (NCBI taxonomy): Eukaryota > Viridiplantae > Streptophyta > Magnoliopsida > Asterales > Asteraceae > Rutidosis > Rutidosis leptorrhynchoides. Next base: position 93,624,011 of record NC_092341.1, on the reverse strand, counting down.
CGAGAACCACAAAAAGGGCGAGAACTGTGAGAACTTTTAATTTATAAAGATTTTCATATGTGAGTAGATTGAATCACCGATAAATGTTGATGAAGAGTAAGAATGAACATAAAATAGTTTGAAAAAACTTATTTTTTACCTATATAATAAATATATAGTTTCTCGTTCACATGTGCATATCTGTTGCGAACATGTGAATAAATTCATATAATTAACAATTTAACATGTAATTTGTGATAATGAACATATGTTTGTTAATGATATGAACATTAATTAACATTTTCATTTAATTTGTTGCATTTAAATGCATAAAAACAATTAATTCAAAAGGTTCTCGCAGTTCTTGCCTTTTTTGTAGTTCTCGTTTGAACCTGCCCATATATATATATATATATATATATATATATATATATATATATATATATATATATATATATATATATATATATATATATATATATATATATATATATATATATTGTTTTAATCAAGAGGGAATCACTTTTTTTCGAGGGAAGTAATTTTTTTCGTTTTTTTGAAAAAAAAAATTTCAAACATTAAGATCACGTGAAAATATGAATATTTAAAAAGACACTTTGTGATAAATGTTGCTATTATTTTGACGGAATAACGCTCGGAGAAATGAATGACAATATTCCTTGAAATGAATGTTTTGCTTCTGAGTTTTTTGTTAAAAATTAGGGTTTAGAAATTAGAGTTTAGGGTTTAGGGTTTAGAAATTAGGGTTTAGATTAAATTTTTAACACAAACAGTTTAGAGTTTAGGGTTTAGGGTTTAGGGCTTAGGGTTTATGATTTTGGGACCCAAAATCATAAAACCTAAAACTCTAAATCGGGCTAAAACTTGAAAAACTTCACATATGATGGAAACAAACGCTCGAAGAATAACATTCTAGAATAATATTACGCATGATGCATGTTATCAGTTTTTTCTTCGAGGGTTTTCCCGCTAAAATAATAACATTCATCACAAAGTGTCTTTTTTAAATATTCATATTTTCGTGTCTTATTAATGTTGGGAAAAAAATTCGAAAAAAACAAAACAAAAAAAAATTTACTTCCCCTTTCCCCCTAAAAAAGTGGTTCCCTCTTGATTATGACTATATATATATATATATATATATATATATATATATATATATATATATATATATATATATATATATATATATATATATATATATATATATATATATATATATTAGTTTATTTTTAGTCTATACTATATAATTGTAAATAATAAGAATAAAATAAAAATTAATTATTAATAATTTAATAAATAATTAACTATAGATAATCATTAAAGTCAATAGCTTGACGGTATCGATGTCACCCTTACAACCTTTTGGTTAAGGGTTCGAGTCCTGTTTAGGACAATTCAGAATGTATATTAGTGTTAGTATTAGGTGGGCGTGTGAGTTATTCTTCTTTTTTAAAAAAGAAAAAAAAATAGTAACTAATTAATATGAATTTATTAAATTATTAGTTATTTATTATTATTATAGTTATTACATAATTGTAATTAATTTATAATTATAATTTACAAGCTAATTTACTTTACTTATTTACATATTAACTAATAGACAAAAGTTATGAATAGTTCCAGGGGCATTTTCGACTTTTCACTTTTTTTTTTTTAATTTTAACTAAATTTCATTTTACCAACAAAGGCCCCCACACTTTTTTGAAAAATTCAAATCGACCCCCCAAACAGAGGGGTAAAGTGTCAAATAACCATTTTCATAAAAAATCTTAAATAAACTCTACCCAAATATTCAATGAGTCATATCTTCGCGCTCGCAACGAGTTAAATTTTTCCGACACCATCGTTAAACTCGAAATAATTTTAGGAACACAATGTCACTAGCTATACGCAAAACGGACGCTTTTTAAAAAACGCTAAATATTTGGGGTACTTTTCATACACGTTGATTTTGCGTTAAATTTTTAAAAGTCGACAATTCCATAACGAAACGCGGAGATGCACATATATTGTTAATTTAAAATAATATTTAAATCTCTCATGGGTTATACCTTTTAGTTCAACTCGAGTTGCGCTTCAATGACATTATCGTTAGCCACAAAATAATTTTACTAAACGCAATAAAATACATTAAAAATCGAACCCCCGGCGCGAAGCGAGAGTTCAATAACTACTGTAACACTAAAATGCATATTAAATTGGAAAATTAGAAAAAAGGATAAAATAAATAACAAGAGCAATTTACATACCTTAATGATATTTTTATGATGAAGGCGGGACAAAAGATTAACTTCTCTTTCAAATTGATTCTCTAGTTATTAATAATTACTAATAATTTATTAGTCGCTACTTTACAAAATTAATTAATCTGAATAATAATTAATAATATAATATAATAATAATTACTAATAATAATTTATGCAAGGTATTGAAGCATAAGCTTTTGTCTATCCAAGTTCCTGTAATATTGTGGATCTTAAAAATTTTAGTTAATTTTCTTTGGACCCAATTGATAGCATTAACAAAAGAGTGTACCATTAATAGCATACGACATATACTCAGAGCATTGATCAACAATACATCGAAGATTTTGATTATATTATTAACAATTAACGTAACGGTCACGACTCATACCCGAAAAACAACAACATTTTTGTTTTAACAAAGTGCGCAGCTGCCGCAGCACCTACTTGGGTGTGCGGCGCGCATTATAAAGGGTTCTGCCATGTTTCATTTTTTAGCATTAGTGCACGGCACCCACTATAACCCAACTCCATTTTTTTTTTCATGTTTTTAAACCATTGACCCAATTCAAATGACCCAATTTGACACCTACACTAAACCATTCAACGCAACCTGTTTAAAACTTAAATTTGGATAATAACCACATGTTTTAAACATTATACTACCAATTTACTAAATCTCGTTACTATTAGAAAAATCATGACACATAACACAAGTGTAATTTCGATCCATTACACAAAACGTTGACTTGAAAGACCAAATATCAAGAGCACGAGTTCTCGGATTATCACTACCCATCATATTGCACTTCCCTTTTATCCACTTTCGAACCTACAAAAAAAGTTAAACGACAATGGTAAGTGAATGCTTAGTGAATACAATATATTGCACCAAGTAATAAATTTCGTATGTAATAAACAAATCATATATAACCAAACCAAATAGGAATTGGCGTCCCTACTTGCCAACGCACACAATGGTGCCAAACCATACCAATGCACACAAAGGTGTCAAACCGAACCAACGCACACAACGACGCCAAACCAAACCAATGCACACAACGGTGCCAAACCAAGCATATACCTTTGCAATTATATATCGAATTTACCTAGTAGTATGCAAGAGTTGTACTCAGCTCGATTCCAAACCAATAATTCAATATAAGCAAGTTCCAAGCAAAATTCGACATATAACTTCTCAAGCACAAGTTGATAATCGATCGCTCTCAACACAATCACCTAATCAATAAGCATGTACATACAATTCATCACATTTATACAACAATTAGTCAAACAAGGTCAACTACACCAAGGGTTCACCCTTAAACCCTACAAAACTCATTTTGACAACCTTTTAACCAATACAAGACTTATAATCCATAAGTCTTCTCAATTCATTACCAAATTCATTAATTCAAAATCACCATTTCAAAGATTCTAAGTTAAAACATTGACTTTAACGGTATTAAAGCTAAAGCATACAAGTTACAACTACAAACTTTCATTTTGACAAAGCACAAGACTTATTAACATATGTCTTCCCAATCATATAATCACCCATTTTTATCTTACTTTCACAAACTTTTCTTAGTAAAACATGATGATAAATTCAGATTTTTAACTCTAACATACAAGCCATGAGCTACTAACTTCCATTTTACAAAAACTATCCCAAATTTAATCCATAAACCCTAACTCTTGAAATTCGAATTAGGGTTTGAATGGTGTTAAAAAACCCCAATTTAAACACCAACAAAACTAACTTATCACATAAATTTCGAATTTAAACGCAAAATTGCATACCTTTGGTTTAGGGTTATAAAAACCCCCAAATTGATGATGAACAAATTGATGATGAACAAGAGGAAATTTTGGGCTCCAATAGTTCTAGCTAGTCTCTACTAAGTTGATTACACACATAGAAGAGATTACATGACGAAATTCAAGGAGTTTTGTTGAAATCTTCCAAAATCTCCAACCCTAGCTCACTCTCGCTCTTTCTAAACTTTTTTTTCCAGCATTTCGACAATATAATAAAGAGGCTGCCCAGATCATTATACTCCCTCCTTCCTAACAAAACTGTATCTGTTATGATAAAGACAAATCAAGTGGATGATCAAATTCATGAATAATGATAAAGCAAGTGGATGATCACCGATATTACTATTTCACCTATTTGCACAGTAAAATTTGTAGTATAAATATGTAATCAAATGTAATCACTCAGTGCACCATTCTTACATATATATTTCATATACTCTCTCTCTCTCTCTCTCTCTTTTTTTTATATCTTCTAATAATTATCAATAGTCTACAGTCACAAACCACGTCACTAAAGGTAGTTATAAGCCTAATGAATTATATCAGCACGAAGTGCTCCGTATAATCAAGGTAAAAAAAAAAAATTCTTTAACAATATCTTCTATTATTTATTAGTAAGGTAAATATTATTATCATCATAACTAACATTTATATTTATGTTATTTAAGTTATATATGGTCGGTTATACCGCCTGAATTATATTTCTGTAATCTAACTTTTATTAACTTCACTAACATTTATATTTATGTTATTTAATTTATATATGGCCGCCTGAATTATATTTTTGTAATCTAACTTTTATTAACTTCACTAACATTTATATTTATGTTATTTAAGTTATATATGGTCGGTTATACCGCCTAAATTATATTTCTGTAATCTAACTCTTATTAACTTCACTAACATTTATATTTATGTTATCTAACATTTATATGCAATTAATCATTATTTATTTCATGCATACTAATGTTTATTCTTAAATTTATTATTTATGCATAATATGTTTGTTCTCTTAATCTTCGTATTTATACTAAACGTATTTATACTAAATGTATTTTATAGTAATCATATTTATACTAATAAAATTCTTTTATTAAAATTATTATTAATATAACGAGTACATAACAGTCGTTAACGTCAACTAACGACGTTACAACGGTCATGTATACATAACGGTTGTTAACGTCAACTGACGACGTTACAACGACTATATTTTTCAAATATAAAATAAACATCTCCGTTTTTCACAAATCAATCTTCATTTTCTCGGATTACCACTCTCAAAAATTTTTTGTAAAGATGATTCACACAAGGATGATTTTTCCTTTTGTATTGGTCATATTAACTATCATCATTGTTGCTAATATACCACCGGGTGAACCTATATTCTATCCTGCCCTTGTGGTTTTATTATTTGTAATCATACCATTATTTTGTTGTTTGCTACTTATGAATTTAAAATGGTTATAATTTCATGTTGTTAGAAATTGATTATGATTATAATTTATGTTGTTCATCTTTCTGAAAATAGAAAATGTCAAACTTATCAAAGCTTGAGTTTGATGTCCTAGACGTATCGGGAACAAACTACACATCATGGGTCATGGATGTAGAAATAAATCTTGGATCATTGGGTATTCTAGAAACTTTAAAAGAAAACAATACTTGTTCTTATCAAGATAAATTAAAATCAATTGCTTTTATTCGCAAACATATTGATATCACCTTAAAACATATGTATCTCACTATCAAAGATCCACATGTTTTATGGGAAAGTATCAAGAGTAGATTCGATAATCAAAAGGAAATATTACTCCCAGCCGCGAGGGAAGAATGGAGAAATCTAAGGTTCCAAGATTTTAAAAAGGTAAGTGAATACAGCTCGGCCATGTTCAAGATCCGTTCAAAGCTTCAATTCTGTGGTCAAGAAATAAGTGATGCTGATATGATGGAGAAAAATTTCTCCACAATACATTCTGCAAACATAACTATACAAGAAAATTTAAGATTGCAGAATTACAAAACTTTTTCCAAACTTCAAACTTATCTCTTAGTTGCAAAAGTGAATAAAGAATTACTGATGAAGAATCAAGAATCTCGTCCTACGGGTGCGCTAGCATTCCCTGAAGTTAATGCTATTAACAATAATAATAATAAAAAAAGAAATGCACCTGGACGAGGACGTGGGCGAGGTCGTGGTCATATTGGCCAAAACCATCATTATGGAAATTACCATAACAATAATAAAAAATCATAACTATGTTCGAAATCACCCTTATGGTAATGGTCGTGGTGGTGGTCGTAGTCGTAATGTTTATGGTGGTCGTGGTCGTGGACAAAGAAATAATAATCCACAAAATTATAAATTTCAACTACCATATTGATGTTATGCGAGGTGTATATAAAATAGCTTAAATTTTACTAGGAAATACTATTAAATACGATACAATTTTACACAAGATATTTATTTATATATTGAATGGATATACTTAAACCTTGCTACAACACTTATAGGCAGTGTACCTAATCGTACAGTAGTGTAGTTTTTAGTAAGTCCGGTTCGTTCCACAGGGAAAAAAAATATTTAAACAAAGCTTAACGCTATATTAGTTTTATTTTATAAAAATACAAATATATATAAGTAATATTATTATTATAAAGGGGGGTTTTTACCGTTTAATGACCGGTTTGTCGATTTTAAAAACTTTAGTCGCAGTTAAAACCTGATGTAAAATAATAAAAATAAATATAACTTAATTTAAAGCGTGAAGTAAATAACAATAATGAAATTGCGATAAATAAAAGTGCGATAAAATAAAATTGCGATAATTAAAAAGTACGATAATTAAAAGTGCAATTAAATACAATAACAATAAATAAAAGTGCGATAATTAGAAGTGCAATTAAATATAAAATAAAGGAAATTAAATATGAAATAAAATAATTATGCTTATTTAAACTTCCGTAATCATGATGTTTGACGTGTTGATTTTAGTTTTATGCCCATGGGTTAATTGTCCTTTGTCCTGGATTATTTAATATGTCCGTCTGGTTTTTGTCCATAACAGTCCATCAGTCATAAATATAAAGTGCGAGTGTCCTCGTCAAATTATCCTTATACCCGAAGTTAAATATTCCAACTAATTGGGGACTTAAACTGTAACAAGATTTTAATACTTTGTTTAATAATTATACCGGGTTATCGACTGCGTATAACCCAAGGTTTTAATACTTTGTTAACAATTATGCCAAGTGTCCTTGTACATAATTTCACCCCTGTTTTAATAATTCTAGTGACTATTAATCCATTCCCGTGTCCGGTTAAATGAACGATTATTCGTACATATAAATACCCCGCCCATCGTATCCGATCGAGTGTATATGGTTATTTATAGGGACGTCCAATTGTAAATCTTTATATTAAAATTAACAAACTATCATTTAGTTAAACAAATATAAAGCCCATTAATAGCCCATAGTCTAATTTCCACAAGTGTCGTTCTTTTGTCCAAACCCCAATTATGGTACAAAGCCCAATTACCCAATTTTAGTAATTAGCCCAACATCATGATTACTTCGTTTTAAATAAGCATAATAATAACTTAGCTACGAGACATTAAATTAAAAAGGTTGAACATAACTTACAATGATTAAAAATAGCGTAGCGTTACACGGACAGAATTTCGACTTACACCCTTACAACATTCGCTAACATACCCTTATTATTAGAAATTAAAATTAAAATTAAAATTAAAATATAAATATAAATATAAATATTACGTATATATTTATAGAGAGAGATTGATTTATGATATTAAAAATGATCAGAATTCGTTGGGTTTTATAGGGATTTGAGTCCAGGGAATCTCCGCGACTCGCGGCCCTTTCCTTCTTCAAACTCCGCGAGTCGCGGAGTTTGTTTTTACAGCTCACCAAGCCTTGGCTCCTAGCTTGTCGACGGATTATATAAATAAATATAATATATAAATAATTTTAGTAAATAATTGAATATTATATTATATTTATGTGCATAGTTGACTTGTAATTTTTAGTCCGTTGCGTCGAGCGTTGAGAGTTGACTCTGGTCCCGGTTCCGGATTTTTGAACGTCCTTGCGTACAATTTAATATCTTATACTTTGCGTTTTGAATCTTGTACTCTTGTAATTTTGAGACGTTTCTTATCAATAATTGGAACCTCTTTGATTGTATTTTGTACTTTTGAGCTTTTTGGTCGTTTGCGTCTTCAATTCGTCGAATCTGTCTTTTGTCTTCACCTTTTATTATTTAAACGAATATTACTTGCAAATAGAACAATTGCAACTAAAAGCTTGTCTTTCTTGAGGAATAATGCTATGAAATATATGTTCATTTTTAGCATTATCAAATATTCTCACACTTGAGCGTTGCTTGTCCTCAAGCAATATAGTCTTGAAATACTAGAATCACTTCTTTATTCTTCACACTTTGTACATCAGTGATTTCTATACGGCGGTATAAACAATGGTAGTAACGATGTGGTTTACAGTCCCACACGACTATAAAATTTAGATCCTTTAAGGAAATTGGATCTTTATGAAAACATTTGATATTTTTGAAAATTCAATCTAACTTTTACCCTAGAAAAGTTTTCCGGAATAACCCTTCACCGGTGTTTGCAAATTCTTTTTGTGGGTTTGGTGAGTTTCATATTTGAAAATTTAGCTCAAAACTTGTGGTTTTGTGTCACCCACTTGCTAACCTTGTATTGGGAAAGCAACACATCCAGTTTACTTGTTCCGTATATTACCTTTTGGTAAACTACCGTCCGGTTGTAAAGGGAAGCGTTGAACAAGCACTGTTTAAGGCAATGTCCCCTGACATGCTTTTAATTATGGTCTATAACGTGTCGGACGCAATTACTATCCTTTGTAGGAGAAATAGTAAAGCTCACCCTTATAATTTTTCGGTCTAGCACAAGGTCCTGTCTTTGACCATGCTATGCAACCACCGTTCTTACGGTTGACACCCGATTTGGTTCAGGTGACCTAATGAATTCCAGGTGAATTCCTAGGATTTTACGTTCAAAGGTAATGAACGCATTGAAAATAGGGTTTTCAGAAAACAAATCGGTTTTAATTTGATCAAAATATTTTCTCGTTCAAGCTCGAGTTTAGATATCATCGAATTCCATGAGTTTGTAAATCTCAATCTTTAAGGACAATCTCTAGGATTGAGTAATATCAGTCTTAAAAGTTGATTTTTGATTTTTAAGGAGATTATCCTTTCTGGGGATCTGATTCATTAGTCTTATCCAGCTAATTTGCACGGTGCCCCCCATTGTACGAGATAAATCCTTCTCATGGTTAGGATAAATCTAACCACTTGGCGACCCTATTTTATGCTGAGGTCCGTGGATTTCCTGCTGATTTTAGAGATGACTTTTCTAGATTTTTTGTCAACCTACAGCTAGTCTGGACGACAACTTCCTGACCTAAATCAAGAAGCGCGTTTCTTTTTCGGAAGACTTTACTTCCTTTTAATGATGGAATTGATTCATCGTGTAGATCCATCTCTTCTTTTCTTTCATCGGGTAAAACAGTTTAGTTTAGTCCAAAGCAAAAGTATTTTCAGTTATTTGTTACAGAAATTTGTGACATATGTTTAAAATAACTTGGTAAATTTTCCCACACTTGGCTTTTATTTTCCTTTTTACTGTCCTCTATTCCATTTTAAATGAATTTTAACATTTTGGTTTGTTTCTCAATTTATGTCCTTTCCGAGGTAACAATAATTTCGGTGTTAACACCTAGTTTTATCGTTCATAAATATGTATAAACATGATTTTGAGTTCATTTAAATGAAAATTTTGAAAATTTTTACTAGAATTGGGTAGTCAGTATATAAGACTAGGGCTGTTCTTTATTATCAGAGAGCACTAGATTCTAATACAACTACTGCTTTACTAGTATTTTTAATGGTAACTAAGTGTTTAAGATAAAAATTTTAAAAATCCGAAAGAATTTAACCCCTTCCCACACTTAAGATCTTGCAATGCCCTCATTTGCAAGAAATCAGCAACAATTTAAATTATTGAGGGTGATTAGCGTAGAAATGATTAAATTTTACCAAAGTTTCCAAACATATTGTTGTTTGTGTTGAATGTTAAATGGTGCACATCATTTGTTCATTCCGTCTTGTTGTTATTTCACATATATTTTGCATCTTGTCGTCAAAATTAGTTGCTTTTGCTGAACTTAATGCCAGTCTTTGAAAATGCGTTGTTTTGCCCTGTTGTGTACATAAGATAAACTGCAAATATATATATACATATTTTTGAAGTTTGGTATATTAGCCCACATTCAAAAACTATTAAAATCTAATAATAAAAGTTAGAAAATTATAAAAACTATTACAATATTAACATAAGTATTAAATGTATCAACATTACAAATAATAAAATAAATAAAACTAAGTAGACTAGGGATGATACTGATACCAGTAGGGGTTCCATGCATAACCGTATGTGTTATAGAATGCTTCGGCTGGGTTATACGTAGGATACGATGGTTGCATCTCTATAGACCAGGGAGGAAATACGGGCGATGGAGTAGGAATATAGTTTCTACCTACATGTTGGCAATGAGCTATGATTTGGTTTTGATGAACTTGCCAATCTTCAAATGCTTGATGTCTAGCATTTTCATACTCTTGTGAAGATATAAACCTTTGCATTTCTGTCATTTCATTTCCCCCTCCCACATTATCTGGCTGTTGGTTTCTCTCAACCTGTGGATGTCTACCATGGTATTGTACTGCGGCGTTATTTTGCCTCTTTAAAACCTTCGTACCATGGTATACATTTAAACCAATTGTATCGTGTGGTTCTGGTTCTTCGACTAATAATCCCCCCCGACTTATATCCACATTGAGATACTCAGCAATTAGTATAATAAATATACCACCTCCTATTATACTGTGCGGTCTCATCCCCCTAACCATAGCTGATAAATAATAACCCACACAATAAGGTATACTTACAGCGCTTTGTGGGTCTCGAATACACATGTGGTAAAACAAATCCTGTTCATTTACCTTTTCCTTATTCTTACCTCGTTGTGTAATCGAATTGGCTAAAAACCTATGAATTACTCTTAACTCTGCTCTATCTATATCCAAATAAGAGTAATTTTCCCCTTTAAATCGGTGATGGCTAGTCATTTGACTCCATACACCATGCGTATCAAAATTTTCATCAATTTTCCTACCGTTCAATATCAACCCTCTACAATCGGCAGATGCTAACTCCTCAGGCGTATATATACATAAGGCTTGAGCCATGTCTAGCAAAGACATGTGGCGCATCGAATCTCCTAACAAAAATCAAATAAAAGATCGATCGGTTAAACTAACTACCCGATCATTTATTTCTATACTACACAATAATTCTTCACACCATACTTTATATACAGGTCTACGCATGCTGAATAATCGTGCCCAATCGTTAAAAGTAGAATTACCATACCTCTGTGTAAGTAATTCTCTAATTGGCCCGGCCAATTCTATAGCTTCTAATGGTCCCCATTCTATTACCCTAGGTACTTCAACAACTTTAGAATGAAGAGTATGCAAGCCCCTTTGGTATTTTGGATAATCTATCCAACGTCTGTCAAATCTCAAGTTCGGGTGCAAATCTTCCAAGTGCATATCTGAAAATGTCATAACTGGATGAGGTATATCTTATTTATAATAGCTATCAACATCCTGTTGTTTCGCATTCTCAGGAGGAGCGTTGCGAGCTTGGGATGAAGATTCACCCCTTTTAGTCTGCAAAATACATCAAACACAATTTTTGTGCATCCAAATATGCATTAGTGTCAGCAAAATCATCAATCAAAATAATTACAATGACATGTCCAATTTACATCAAACTTATGCTCATTTTCATATTTTTATCAAATCTACACTTTTTCAAATAAGCATATACGAAAATGTTCGCCAAGTTCATAAGCATTCAACTCAAATAACATGTCAAAATAATCATTACTAGCAATTAAACAAGTTTCAAATGACATTATCTCTCAAAAATCAAGTTCATGAATTTTAGACTTGAAAAAGTCCACTTTAATTCTCAAAAATCATGTTTAGGCTCAAAGTTTGTATCATTTAACTACCTAAACATGTTACACTACTTAATTTGGCAACAATTCATGACAAAAATCGGCCATAACCTGTTTATATCAAAAAGCCCCAAATTGCTCAAGAACACAAACCCTAGATTTCTCAAAATTTGAAGTTTAAGGCTTTTAATCATGTTAAATAGCATCAATCTAGGTTATACAAGCATAATACATAAACAATTTAAGCATAATTACACTAAAAAGCATCAAAATCGAATTGGGTATAAAATTGCTCAAGAACACTAATTTTTCGGATTAAAGGGTGTTTTGGTGTAGAAATTTATCGTTTTTCTTGAGTAATTCCTTGATAGCATCCTTCTCAACATGATTTTGTAAAAGATTTGATGAAAAATGGCCAAAAATTCGATTTTGTGTGTGTTTTGTTCGGGTGTTTTTCGCAGTTTTTGGGTTGGGGGTGTGTTGGGGACTGTCTGATCTGCGTTATATTTTTTTCTGGATTTTACATCCTCCGCGAGTCGCGGTAATTTTGTTCTTCAAACTCCGCGAGTCGCGGCGTTTGTTTTTTTTTTGTTTTTAATAAGCCTTAACTTATAAAACAAATATAAAATAAATTTAAAATTTTGTTTTCCTTTGTTTTAGGATGAGGTCGTTTCGGATCGATGTCCTAGTCCGTCCCTCGATAAAATTTTAAAATTTATCTTTTTCAAGCGATTGTTTTAAAAGCTTAGGTTTTTGGGTTTTTTTTAATGTTTTTGGCATACTTTAATTCAATAAGATTAAAAATAATGATAATAAAAGTTCTCGTCCCTCCCTCAGGTAAAGCAATTTCGGTTCAAAGACCTAGTCTTCAACTTACGACGTATTTTAAAAATCATATTTTTAACTTAGCGACATAAAGCAAATTTTAGTTTTTAAATTCACACAACTTAAATTTAAAAATGCATAAAATTAAAAATTTACACCAAACTTAATTAAAAATGCATAATATTAAAAATTCACACCAAATTTATATTATATTTTTGTTTTTGTACATACAAACTTATATTAAAAATATTAATTTTTCAAATATTGACAAACTTAAATATATTGATTTTACAGAGTTCACAATATTAATTTAAGATTTATATATTAATTTTAAAAACATGGTAAAAATAAAATTAAAAATCTTTTTGGCTTTTATCTTACTTTAATCAATCAAATATTATCAAAAATATGCGCCCCTCTTTTCGGTAAAGTAATTTCGGTTCCATGACCTAATTTAACTCATGACGAATTTTTTGAAATATTTTGGTTTGATTGATTAAAGATATTTATACCTTAAGAATAAACGTTAAATTTCGCAGTGATGTAATAAATTTTTGAATGATATCAATAATTTCGGTCGCCAAACCTAATTTTATTCAATACCAATTTAATACTTTATAGCGAACAAATTAGCGTTTATTATCAAAAGGTTAAAAATAAAAATAAAAATAAAAACTGTACAGACTTACCTGTGAAATAGTATTCTTAGTGATATGATCTATCCCATTCATAAGATAGTCGGTTTAATTGATTTTCCATGGCTACATAGGCGTAACCTCGAGCATTCAGTGTTTTTTCTTCTAAACATATGAACGGTCCGTCTCTGCATAACGTAACAAATTTGGTGTTTGAATAGGTTTGATTATTTGAACATTTACCTCTATATGACCATTTTCTGCATTTGTGACATCTTTCAAGGTGTCGTGCTCTTCTTTTCGCTGCGGATTTTGATTTTCCTTTACCAAATTGTAACTTATTATCTTCGCATCTGGATTCTTTTCTTACTCCGTCCAATCTTTCTCTGATTACTGATACTAGTTCACTCGGAAGTGTGTCATTATTACGTTTAGTGATCAAAGCGTGTAGCATTAGACCATGGTTTAGTTCACAGGAAGTCTTCATTTCGTAAAAACCTAAAAAAATAAAAATTCAGAATGGGGGGAGAAGACTAGTTCTTTAGGGTCTGCTAGGGAAAGACCATTCGGGTTCCATTTTCGAGAACTATACGAAAACAGAAAATCTAACTCTAACTGAAATACATAAAATCCTTAAAAGACTTGATTCTCCCCACACTTAGTTAGCTGTGGTATCAAAATTGTGATTAACTTCGTTGTCAACTTCCATTGGACTATCTATGTAATGTTTAACTCTGTGACCATTAACTTTAAATTCAATCCCATTTGAATTTATTAATTCTACTGTTCCGTATGGGAAAACTCTTTTGACTATGAATGGTCCAGACCATCTTGATTTCAATTTTCCAGGAAATAGCTTGAATCGTGAACTGAAAAGAAGAACTCTGTCTCCTTCTTTAAATTCTTTTGAACTTCTGATTCTTTTATCATGCCATTTCTTCGTTCTTTCTTTATAGATTAATGAATTTTCGTATGCTTCATGTCTTAATTCTTCTAATTCGTTTAGTTGACTTAACCGTAGACATCCAGCTTCATGTAAATCAAGATTACATGTCTTCAAAGCCCAATATGCTTTGTGTTCAATTTCTACTGGAAGATGACATGCTTTTCCGTAAACGAGTTTAAAAGGTGTGGTTCCAATTGGAGTTTTGTAGGCTGTTCTAAAAGCCCATAGTGCATCCTCCAACTTAATGGACCATTCCTTCGGATTTGATCCTACGGTTTTTTCTAGAATACGTTTTAAAGCTCGGTTGGTATTTTCAACTTGTCCACTTGTTTGTGGATGATATGCGGTGGAGATTTTATGAGTTACTCCATATCTTTTAAGAACTTTCTCAAGTTGATTATTACAGAAATGAGTTCCCCGATCACTTATTAAAGCTTTCGGTGTTCCAAACCTTGCAAAAAGACGTTTTAAAAAGTTGACTACAACTCGTGCATCGTTAGTTGGGAGAGCTTGTGCTTCCGCCCATTTAGATACATAATCAATTGCTACGAGAATATAGAGATTATTATGAGATTTTGGAAATGGACCCATAAAGTCAATACCCCAAATGTCAAATACTTCACATACTTGAATGACATTTTGAGGCATTTCATCACGTTGACTTATTTTTCCGGCCCTTTGACAAGCATCACATGATTTGCAAAGAAGGTGTGCGTCTTTGTAAATTGTAGGCCAATAGAATCCAGCATCATAAACTTTTCTTGCTGTAAGTTGAGGACAATAATGCCCTCCTGTTGGTCCTGTGTGACAATGATTTAAGATTTTACTAGCTTCATCTCCGAATACACATCGGCGTATTATTCCATCTGGACAACTTTTAAACAGATGTGGATCTTCCCAGAAATAGTGTTTTATATCACTAAAGAATTTCTTTCGTTTTTGGTACGACAATCCTTTTTCAAGGAATCCACATACTAAGTAGTTTGCATAGTCTGCAAACCATGGAATTTCATTATAATCTATCTTCAATAGATATTCATCAGGAAAGTTGTCTTGTATGGCTGATTCATTTAGAACTTCTAAGTCGGGATTTTCAAGACGATAAAGATGATCAGCGGCGAGATTTTCTGCTCCTCTTTTATCTCGGATTTCAATATCGAACTCTTGTAAGAGTAAGATCCAACGGATTAATCTTGGTTTGGCATCTTGTTTCGAAAATAGGTATCTAAGAGCAGAATGGTCGGTATAGACCACCATTTTTGCTAGAACGAGATATGAACGAAATTTGTCAAAAGCAAAGACAATAGCAAGGAGTTATTTTTCAGTAGTTGTGTAATTTGTTTGTGCTCCTTGTAACGTCTTACTAGCATAATATATAGGTTGAAATCGTTTTTCAATCCTTTGTCCTAAAACGGTTCCCATTGCAAAATCACTTGCATCGCACATAAGTTCAAACGGTAGATTCCAATTTGGTGTTATCATGATCGGCGCATTAGTGAGTTTCTCTTTAAGAATATTAAAAGATTTGATGCATTCATCTGAAAAGATGAATGGAGCATCTTTTTCTAGGAGTTTATTCATAGGAGTGGAAATTTTAGAAAAATCTTTTATGAAACGTCGGTAAAAACCGGCATGCCCTTGAAAACTCCTAACTCCTCTAACATTGGTGGGATGTGGAAGTTTAGCAATTACATCTACTTTAGCTCTATCCACTTCAATTACTTCCTTTGAAATTTTATGACCAAGAACGATGCCTTCTTTAACCATGAAATGGCATTTCTCCCAATTAAGTACTAGATTTGATTGTTCGCATCTAATAAGCATTCGTTCCAGATTAACTAGACATGATTCAAAAGTATCACCGAAGACTGAAAAGTCATCCATGAAAACTTCCATGCATTCTTCTATCATGTCATGAAAAATCACCATCATGCGCCTTTGAAAGGTTGCAGGGGCATTGCAAAGTCCAAATGGCATGCGTTTGTAAGCAAAAGTACCATAAGGGCACGTGAATGTGGTTTTCTCTTGATCTTCGGGTGCTATTGGAATTTGAAAATATCCAGAAAATCCATCAAGAAAACAATAGTAACTATTTCCGGCTAATCTTTCCAACATTTGATCAATAAAAGGTAAGGGAAAGTGATCTTTTCTGGTGGCGTCATTTAATTTTCTATAATCAATACATACACGCCATCCTGTTACAGTCCTAGTAGGAATAAGCTCATTTTTTTCATTTGTGATGACAGTCATGCCACCCTTCTTAGGCACGCATTGAACTGGGCTTACCCATGGACTATCAGAGATCGGATAAATTAAACCTGCATCTAGCAGTTTAATAATTTCTTTTTTAACAACATCTTTCATATTAGGATTTAGTCTTCATTGGCGTTGCACATACATTTTATGACCTTCTTCCATAAGGATTTTATGTGTGCAATACGAAGGACTTATTCCTTTAATATCATGAATCTTCCATGCAATGGCTGGTTTATGAGCTTTCAACACAGAAATGAGTTGTGATTTCTCATTTTCAGTAAGAGAAGACTATATTATTACAGGTAATTCAGATTCACCATGTAAATAAGCATATTCCAAATGGTTTGGAAGTGGCTTTAACTCTAATGTTGGAGGTTCTTCTATCGATGATTTATATCGATATCTGTCTTCTTCTTTTAGCATTTGAATTTCTTCTGTTGTTGGTTCATATCCATTAGCTATTAGTGTAGCTAACATTTCAACTTCATCAATTGGTTCAGTTCCTTCTCCTAAAGAACATTCTCATGTTCCTTGTAATTCTGGAAATTCTTCTAATAATTCTGCATGTGAATCTATAGTTTGAATATAATAACATGTATCATCTGCAGATTGCGGTTGTTGCATTGCTCTATCAACTGAAAAGGTATCACTCACGTCCTCTATACTTAGGGTCAGTTTCTTACCAAACACGTCTATCATTGCTTTAGCCGTGTTTAAGAATGGTCTTCCTAATATGAGAGGAACTTGAGAATCTTCCTCCATGTCCAGAACAACAAAATCTACTGGAAATACTAAAGTACCAACTTTAACTAGCATGTTCTCCATTATCCCTCTAGGATATTTTATTGATCGATCGGCTAGTTGTATGCTTATTCTTGTTGGTTTCAATTCTCCAAGGTCTAGTTTAGCGTATAGTGAATACGGCATTAAATTTATACTAGCACCTAAGTCTGCTAATGCTTCTATTGAACTAAGACTACCCAGAAAATATGGAATTGTGAAACTTCCTGGATCAGATAATTTTTCTGGTATCTTATTCAACAGTACTGCAGAACAATTAGCATTCATAGTAACAGCCGAGAGTTCTTCCATTTTCTTTCTATTCGTGATTAGATCTTTCAAGAATTTAGCATATCTAGGCATTCCTGAAATCACATCAATGAAAGGAAGATTTACATTTATTTGTTTAAACATATCCAGGAATTTGGATTGCTCGGCTTCAAGTTTCTCTTTTTTCATTTTACTAGGGTAAGGAAGTGGTGGTTGGTATGGTTTAACATAAGGTTTAGCCTTAACTGTGTTATCTTCATTAACCTTTTCAACTACCGGTTCTTTTTCCTTATCTTGTTCAGGTTGTGGTTCTTGTGGAGTAGGAATAGCTTCATCAGAAGTTACAGGTATTTCAGGTGGTTTAAGTGTTGTACCACTTCTTGTGGTAATGGCTTTAGCTGTTTCATTCCGGGGGTTAGCATTTGTATCACTAGGTAGACTTCCTGGTTTTCTTTCACCTATTAACCTTGCTAGGTTACTTACTTCTTATTCCAAGTTTTGAATAGAAGCTTGTTGATTTCTAAATGCTTGAGCATTTTGTTCATTAGTTTGTTTTTGAGATGTGAAAAACTGCGTTTGAGTTTCAACTAGCTTTGTCATCATATCTTCTAAATTCGGCTTTTTATCATCGGTTTGTGGTGGTTTGTTTTGAAAATTAGGTCTTTGCTGATTGTAAGTATTATTGGATACTTGTTGATTGCTAGGACCTTGTTGGTTGTTGTATGGAATATTTCGGTTATAATTCTGGTTTTGATTGTAAATTGGTCTTGGCGGTTGATAATTATTCTGATAATTATTTTCAGGCCTTTGGTTTATGTATGAAATATTCTCTCTTTGTTCCATTGTTAATTCAATATTGAGACAATCTTTTGTCAAATGTGGTCCTCCACACTGCTCACAACTAATTCGTATTGAATGGATATCTTTAGTCATCTTTTCCATTCGTCTCTCGACAGCATCTATCTTTGCAGAAATAGAATCTAAGTCATGGCTAGAATCGGCTCTAGCTGCTTTAGATGATCTAACGATATCTTTTTCTTGGTGCCACTCATGTGAGTGGGAAGCAGTGTTATCAATAATTTTGTAAGCATCAGTTTCGGTTTTCTTCATAATTGAACCACCAGCTGCTATATCGATGTTTTTTCTTGTAGTGATGTCGCATCCTTGGTAGAATATTTGTACTATTTGACAGGTGTCTAAACCATGTTACGGACATCCTCTTAATAACTTTCCAAATCTTGTTCATGCCTCATATAGAGTTTCATTCGGTTTCTGTGTGAACGTAACAATTTCTCCTTGAAGTCTTACGGCTTTAGATGCAGGAAAGAATTGTCTAAGAAAATTTTCAACTAAAACGTCCCATGTATCAATCGCCCCTTCAGGTAACGATTCCAACCAATCTTTGGCTTCTCCCTTTAAAGTCCAGGGAAATAACATGAGATATATCTGTTCATCCTCTACTTCTCGGATTTTAAATAGTGTGCAGATCCTATTAAAGGTACGAAGATGTTCGTTTGGATCTTCCTTCGGTGCACCACTAAATTGGCATTGATTAGTCACCATATGTAGAATTTGTCCTTTGATTTCATAATCTGGCGCATTAATGTCTGGATGAGTAATTGCGTGACCTTGGCCAGTGCGTTTATCTCTCATTCGGTCTTCCATACTTAAAGGTTCCATTACTTCCATAATTGAATTTGTTGAATCTGAATCACTAGAGGATTCTGATTTAATGGTTCGTTCCTCAACAATCTCTGTTTGAATGATTGGTGGTTCCGGAGTCAAAAACCACATATATTTCATAGCATTATTCCTCAAGAAAGACAAGCTTTTAGTTGCAATTGTTCTATTTACAAGTAATATTCGTTTAAATAATAAAAGGTGAAGACAAAAGACAGATTCGACGAATTGAAGATGCAAACGACCAAAAAGCTCAAAAGTACAAAATACAATCAAAGAGGTTCCAATTATTGATAAGAAACGTCTCAAAATTACAAGAGTACAAGATTCAAAACGCAAAGTATAAGATATTAAATTGTACGCAAGGACGTTCGAAAATCCGGAACCGGGACCAGAGTCAACTCTCAACGCTCGACGCAACGAACTAAAAATTACAAGTCAACTATGCACATAAATATAATATAATATTTAAATAATTACTAAAATTATTTATATATTATATTTATTTATATAATCTGTCGACAAGCTAGGAGCCAAGGCTTGGTGAGCTGTAAAAACAAACTCCGCGACTCGCGGAGTTTGAAGAAGGAAAGGGCCGCGAGTCGCGGAGATTCCCTGGACTCAAATCCCTATAAAACCCAACGAATTCTGATCATTTTTAATATCATAAATCAATCTCTCTCTATAAATATATACGTAATATTTATATTTATATTTATATTTTAATCATGATGTTGGGCTAATTACTAAAATTGGGTAATTGGGCTTTGTACCATAATTGGGGTTTGGACAAAAGAACGACACTTGTGGAAATTAGACTATGGGCTATTAATGAGCTTTATATTTGTTTAACTAAATGATAGTTTGTTAATTTTAATATAAAGATTTACAATTGGACGTCCCTATAAATAACCATATACACTCGATCGGATACGATGGGCGGGGTATTTATATGTACGAATAATCGTTCATTTAACCGGACACGGGAATGGATTAATAGTCACTAGAATTATTAAAACAGGGGTGAAATTATGTACAAGGACACTTGGCATAATTGTTAACAAAGTATTAAAACCTTGGGTTATACGCAGTCGATAACCTGGTGTAATTATTAAACAAAGTATTAAAATCTTGTTACAGTTTAAGTCCCCAATTAGTTGGAATATTTAACTTCGGGTATAAGGATAATTTGACGAGGACACTCGCACTTTATATTTATGACTGATGGACTGTTATGGACAAAAACCAGACGGACATATTAAATAATCCAGGACAAAGGACAATTAACCCATGGGCATAAAACTAAAATCAACACGTCAAACATCATGATTACGGAAGTTTAAATAAGCATAATTATTTTATTTCATATTTAATTTCCTTTATTTTATATTTAATTGCACTTCTAATTATCGCACTTTTATTTATTGTTATTGTATTTAATTGCACTTTTAATTATCGTACTTTTTAATTATCGCAATTTTATTTTATCGCACTTTTATTTATCGCAATTTCATTATTGTTATTTACTTCACGCTTTAAATTAAGTTATATTTATTTTTATTATTTTACATCAGGTTTTAACTGCGACTAAAGTTTTTAAAATCGATAAACCGGTCATTAAACGGTAAAAACCCCCCTTTATAATAATAATATTACTTATATATATATATATTTGTATTTTTATAAAATAAAACTAATATAGCGTTAAGCTTTGTTTAAAGATTTTTTTCCTGTGGAACGAACCGGACTTACTAAAAACTACACTACTGTACGATTAGGTACACTGCCTATAACTGTTGTAGCAAGGTTTAAGTATATCTATTCAATATATAAATAAATATCTTGTGTAAAATTGTATCGTATTTAATAGTATTTCCTAGTAAAATTTAAGCTATTTTATATACACCTCGCATAACATCAAGTATTTTTAATATAATCCGATCAACCGTAAGTTATATCAAAATATACACCTAGTCAGGAAATACGAAAATAGCTATCAATTATTTACTAAAATTATTTATATATTATATTTATTTATATAATCCGTCGACAAGCTAGGAGCCAAGGCTTGGTGAGCTGTAAAAACAAACTCCGCGACTCGCGGAGTTTGAAGAAGGAAAGGGCCGTGAGTCGCGGAGATTCCCTGGACTCAAATCCCTATAAAACCCAACGAATTCTGATCATTTTTAATATCAATTAATCTATCTCTCTCTGAATATATACGTAATATATATATATATATATATATATATATATATATATATATATATATATATATATATATATATATATATATATATATATATATTATATTTTAATTTTAATTTTAATTTTAAATCCTAATAATAAGGGTATGTTAGCGAATGTTGTAAGGGTGTAAGTCGAAATTCTGTCCGTGTAACGCTACGCTATTTTTAATCATTGTAAGTTATGTTCAACCTTTTTAATTTAATGTCTCGTAGCTAAGTTATTATTATGCTTATTTAAAACGAAGTAATCATGATGTTGGGCGAATTACTAAAATTGGGTAATTGGGCTTTGTACCGTAATTGGGGTTTGGACAAAAGAACGACACTTGTGGAAATTAGACTATGGGCTATTAATGGGCTTTATATTTGTTTAACTAAATGATAGTTTATTAATTTTAATATAAAGATTTACAATTGGACGTCCCTATAAATAACCATATACACTCAATCGGACACGATGGGCGGGATATTTATATGTACGAATAATCGTTCATTTAACCGGATACGGGAATGGATTAATAGCCACTAGAATTATTAAAACAGGGGTGAAATTATGTACAAGGATACTTGGCATAATTGTTAACAAAGTATTAAAACCTTGGGTTACACGCAGTCGATAACCTGGTGTAATTATTAAACAAAGTATTAAAATCTTGTTACAGTTTAAGTCCCCAATTAGTTGGAATATTTAACTTCGGGTATAAGGATAATTTGACGAGGACACTCGCACTTTATATTTATGACTGATGGACTGTTATGGATAAAAACCAGAGGGACATATTAAATAATCCAGGACAAAGGACAATTAACCCATGGGCATAAAACTAAAATCAACACGTCAAACATCATGATTACGGAAGTTTAAATAAGCATAATTCTTTTATTTCATATTTAATTTCCTTTATTTTATATTTAATTGCATTTCTAATTATCGCACTTTTATTTATTGTTATTGTATTTAATTGCACTTTTAATTATCGTACTTTTTAATTATCGCAATTTTATTTTATCGCACTTTTATTTATCGCAATTTCATTATTGTTATTTACTTTACGCTTTAAATTAAGTTATATTTATTTTTATTATTTTACTTCAGGTTTTAACTGCGACTAAAGTTTTTAAAATCGACAAACCGGTCATTAAACGGTAAAAACCCCCCTTTATAATAATAATATTATTTATATATATATATTTGTATTTTTATAAAATAAACTAATATAGCGTTAAGCTTTGTTTAAAGATTTTTTTTATTTAGCGTTGGGCTTCCGGCTTTTAAGCTAGATTTTAAGATCCCCGGCAGCGGCGCCAAAAATACTTGATGTTATGCGAGGTATATATAAAATAGCTTTATTTTTACATCGAAATACTATGAAATATGATACAATTTTACACAAGATATTTATTTATTTATAGAATGGATATACTTAAACCTTGCTACAATACTTATAGGCAGTGTACCTAATCGTACAGTAGTGTAGTTTTTAGTAAGTTCGGTTCGTTCCACAGGGAAAAAAAATCTTTAAACAAAGCTTAACGCTATATTAGTTTATTTTATAAAAATACAAATATATATATAAGTAATATTATTATTATAAAGGGGGTTTTACCGTTTAATGACCGGTTTGTCGATTTTAAAAACTTTAGTCGCAGTTAAAACCTGATGTAAAATAATAAAAATAAATATAACTTAATTTAAAGCGTGAAGTAAATAACAATAATGAAATTGCGATAAATAAAAGTGCGATAAAATAAAATTGCGATAATTAAAAAGTACGATAATTAAAAGTGCAATTAAATACAATAACAATAAATAAAAGTGCGATAATTAGAAGTGCAATTAAATATAAAATAAAGGAAATTAAATATGAAATAAAATAATTATGCTTATTTAAACTTCCGTAATCATGATGTTTGACGTGTTGATTTTAGTTTTATGTCCATGGGTTAATTGTCCTTTGTCCTGGATTATTTAATATGTCCGTCTGGTTTTTGTCCATAACAGTCCATCAGTCATAAATATAAAGTGCGAGTGTCCTCGTCAAAGTATCCTTATACCCGAAGTTAAATATTCCAACTAATTGGGGACTTAAACTGTAACAAGATTTTAATACTTTGTTTAATAATTACACCAGGTTATCGACTGCGTGTAACCCAAGGTTTTAATACTTTGTTAACAATTATGCCAAGTATCCTTGTACATAATTTCACCCATGTTTTAATAATTCTAGTGGCTATTAATCCATTCCCGTGTCCGGTTAAATGAACGATTATTCGTACATATAAATATCCCGCCCATCGTGTCCGATTGAGTGTATATGGTTATTTATAGGGACGTCCAATTGTAAATCTTTATATTAAAATTAACAAACTATCATTTAGTTAAACAAATATAAAGCCCATTAATAGCCCATAGTCTAATTTCCACAAGTGTCGTTCTTTTGTCCAAACCCCAATTATGGTACAAAGCCCAATTACCCAATTTTAGTAATTAGCCCAACATCATGATTACTTCGTTTTAAATAAGCATAATAATAACTTAGCTACGAGACATTAAATTAAAAAGGTTGAACATAACTTACAATGATTAAAAATAGCGTAGCGTTACACGGACAGAATTTCGACTTACACCCGTACAACATTCACTAACATACCCTTATTATTAGGATTTAAAATTAAAATTAAAATATAAATATATATATATATATATTACGTATATATTCAGAGAGAGATAGATTAATTGATATTAAAAATGATCAGAATTCGTTGGGTTTTATAGGGATTTGAGTCCAGGGAATCTCCGCGACTCGCGGCCCTTTCCTTCTTCAAACTCCGTTAGTCGCGGAGTTTGTTTTTACAGCTCACCAAGCCTTGGCTCCTAGCTTGTCGACGGATTATATAAATAAATATAATATATAAATAATTTTAGTAATTATTTAAATATTATATTATATTTATGTGCATAGTCGACTTGTAATTTTTAGTCCCTTGCGTCGAGCGTTGAGAGTTGACTCTGGTCCCGGTTCCGGATTTTCGAACGTCCTTGCGTACAATTTAATATCTTATACTTTGCGTTTTGAATCTTGTACTCTTGTAATTTTGAGACGTTTCTTATCAATAATTGGAACCTCTTTGATTGTATTTTGTACTTTTGAGCTTTTTGGTCGTTTGCGTCTTCAATTCGTCGAATCTGTCTTTTGTCTTCACCTTTTATTATTTAAACGAATATTACTTGTAAATAGAACAATTGCAACTAAAAGCTTGTCTTTCTTGAGGAATAATGTTATAAAATATATGTTCGTTTTTAGCATTATCAAATATTCCCACACTTGAGCGTTGCTTGTCCTCAAGCAATATAGTCCTGAAATACTAGAATCACTTCTTTATTCTTCACACTTTGTATATCAGTGATTTCTATACGGCGGTATAAATAATGGTAGTAACGATGTGGTTTACAGTCCCACATGACTATAAAATTTAGATCCTTTAAGGAAATTGGATCTCTATGAAAACATTTTATCTTTTTGAAAATTCAATCTAACTTTTACCCTAGATAAGTTTTCCAGAATAACCCTTCACCGGTGTTTGCAAATTCTTTTTGTGGGTTTGGTGGGTTTCATATTTGAAAATTTAGCTCAAAACTTGTGGTTTTGTGTCACCCACTTGCTAACCTTGTATTGGGAAAGCAACACATCCAGTATACTTGCTCCGTATATTACCTTTCGGTAAACTACCGTCCGGTTGTAAAGGAAAGCGTTGAACAAGCAACTGTTAAGGCAATGTTCCCTGACATGCTTTTGATTATGGTCTATAACGTGTCGGACGCAATTACTATCCTTTGTAGGAGCAATAGTAAAGCTCACCCTTATAATTTTTCGGTCTGGCACAAGGTCCTGTCTTTGACCATGCTATGCAACCACCATTCTTACGGTTGACACCCGATTTGGTTCAGGTGACCTAATGAATTCCAGGTGAATTCCTAGGATTTTACGTTCAATGGTAATGAACGCATTGAAAATAGGTTTTCAGAAAACAAATCGGTTTGTAATTTTTGATCAAAATATTTTCTCGTTCAAGCTCGAGTTTAGATATCATTGAATTCCATGAGTTTGAATTCTCAATCTTTAAGGTCAATCTCTAGGATTGAGTAATATCAGTCTTAAAAGCTGATTTTTGATCTTTAAAGGAGATTATCCTTTCTGGGGATATGATTCATTAGTCTTATCAAGCTAATTTGCATGGTGCCCCCCCATTGTACGAGATAAATCCTTCTCATGGTTAGGATAAATCTGACCACTTGGCGACCCTGTTTGATGCTGAGGTCCGTGGATTTCCTGCTGATTTTAGTGATGACTTTTCTAGATTTTTCATCAACCTACAGCTGGTCTGGACGACAACTTCATGACCTAAATCAAGAAGCGCATTTCTTTTTCCTAAGACTTTACTTCCTTTTAATGATGGAATTGATTCATGGTGTAGATCCATCTTTCTTACAGTAAATCGGGTAAAACAGTTAATTATCGTTCAAAACAAAAGTATTTTCAATTATTTGTTACAGAAATATGTGACATATGTTTAAAATAACTTGGTAAATTTTCCCACACTTGGCTTTTATTTTTCCTTTTTGTTTTCCTCTATTCCATTTTAAATGAATTCTAACATTTTGGTTTGTTTCTCAATTTATGTCCTTTCCAAGGTAACAATAATTTCGATGTTAACACTTAGTTTTATCATTCATAAATATGTATAAACATGATTTTGAGTTCATTTAATTGAAAATTTTGAAAATTTTTACTAGAATTGGGTAGTCAGTATATAAGACTAGGGCTGTTCTTTATTATCAGAGAGCACTAGATTCTAATACAACTACTGCTTTACTAGTATTTTTAATGGTAACCAAGTGTTTAAGATAAAAATTTTAAAAATCCGAAAGAATTTAACCCCTTATCACACTTAAGATCTTGCAATGCCCTCATTTGCAAGAAATCAGTAACAATTTAAATTATTGAGGGTGATTAGCGTAGAAATGATTAAATTTTACCAAAGTTTCCAAACATATTGTTGTTTGTGTTGAATGATAAATGGTGCACATCATTTGTTCATTCCGTCTTGTTGTTATTTCACATATATTTTGCATCTTGTCATCAAAATTAGTTGCTTTTGCTGAACTTAATGCCAGTCTTTGAAAATGCGTTGTTTTACCCTGTTGTGTACATAAGATAAACTGCAAACATATATACATATTTTTGAAGTTTGGTATATTACCCCACATTCAAAAATTATTAAAATCTAATAATAAAAGTTAGAAAATTATAAAAACTATTACAATATTAACATAAGTATTAAATGTATCAACATTACAAATAATAAAATAAATAAAACTAAGTAGACTAGGGATGATAGTGATACCAGTAGGGGTTCCATGCATAACCGTATGTGTTATAGAATGCTTTGGCTGGGTTATACGTAGGATACGGTGGTTGCATCTCTATAGACCAGGGAGGAAATACGGGCGATGGAGTAGGAATATAGTTTCTACCTACATGTTGGCAATGAGCTATGATTTGGTTTTGATGAACTTGCCAATCTTCAAATGCTCGATGTGTAGCATTTTCATACTCTTGTGAAGCTATAAACCTTTGCATTTCTGTCATTTCATTTCCCCCTCCCGCATTACCTGGCTGTTGGTTTCTCTCAACCTGTGGATGTCTACCATGGTATTGTACTGCGGCGTTATTTCGCCTCTTCAAAACCTTCGCACCATGGTATACATTTAAACCAATTGTATCGTGGGGTTCTGGTTCTTCGACTAATAATCCCCCCCGACTTATATCCACATTGAGATACTCAGCAATTAGTGTAATAAATATACCACCTCCTATTATACTGTGCGGTCTCATCCCCCTAACCATAGCTGATAAATAATAACCCACACAATAAGGTATACTTACAGTGCTTTGTGGGTCTCGAATACACATGTGGTAAAACAAATCCTGTTCATTTACATTTTCCTTATTCTTACCTCGCTGTGTAATCGAATTGGCTAAAAACCTATGAATTGCTCTTAACTCTGCTCTATCTATATCCAAATAAGCGTAATTTCCCCCTTTAAATCAGTGATGGCTAGTCATTTGACTCCATACACCATGCGTATCAAAATTTTCATCAATTTTCCTACCGTTCAATATCAACCCTCTACAATCGGCAGATGCTAACTCCTCAGGCGTATATATACGTAAGGCCTGAGCCATGTCTAGTAAAGACATGTGGCGCATCGAACCTCCTAACAAAAATCTAATAAAAGATCGATCAGTTAAACTAACTACTCGATCATTTATTTCTATACTACACAATAATTTTTCACACCATACTTTATATACAGGTCTACGCATGCTGAATAATCGTACCCAATCGTTAAAAGTAGAATTACCATACCTCTGTGTAAGTAATTCTCTAATTGGCCCGGCCAATTCTACAGCTTCTAATGGTCCCCATTCTATTACCCTAGGTACTTCAACAACTTTAGAATGAAGAGTATGCAAGCCCCTTTGGTATTTTGGATAATCTATCCAACGTCTGTCAAATCTCAAGTTCGGGTGCAAATCTTCCAAGTGCATATCTGAAAATGTCATAACTGGATGAGGTATATCTTGTTTATAATAGCTATCAACATCCTGTTGTTCCGCATTCTCAGGAGGAGCATTGCGAGCTTGAGATGAAGATTCACCCCTTTCAGTCTGCAAAACACATCAAACACAATTTTTGTGCATCCAAATATGCATTAGTGTCAGCAAAATCATCAATCAAAATAA
The DNA here is from genome assembly GCF_046630445.1 of Rutidosis leptorrhynchoides. NCBI lineage: Eukaryota > Viridiplantae > Streptophyta > Magnoliopsida > Asterales > Asteraceae > Rutidosis > Rutidosis leptorrhynchoides. Next base: position 93,595,397 of record NC_092341.1, on the reverse strand, counting down.
TTACAATGACATGATCAATTTATATCAAACTTAAGCTCATTTTCATATTTTCATCAAATCTACACTTTTCCAAATAAGCATATAAGAAAATGTTCTCCAAGTTCATAAGCATTCAACTCAAATAACATGTCAAAATAATCATTACTAGCAATTAAACAAGTTTCAAATGGCATTATCTCTCAAAAATCAAGTTCATGAATTTTAGACTTGAAAAAGTCTACTTTAATTCTCAAAATCATGTTTAGGCTCAAAGTTTGGATCATTTAACTACCTAAACATGTTACACTACTTAATTTAGCAACAATTCATGACAAAAATCGGCCATAACCTGTTTATATCAAAAAGCCCCAAATTTGCTCAAGAACACAAACCCTAGATTACTCAAAATTTGAAGTTTAAGGCTTCTAATCATGTTAAATAGCATCAATCTAGGTTATACAAGCATAATACATAAACAATTTAAGCATAATTACACTAAAAAACATCAAAATCAAATTGGGTATAAAATTGCTCAAGAACACTAATTTTCGGATTAAATGGTGTTTAGGTGTAGAAATTTACCGTTTTTCTTGAGTACTTCCTTGATAGCATCCTTCTCAATATGATTTTAGTAAAAGATTTGATGATTAACGGTGAAAAAATTCGATTTTTGTGTGATATTTTCGGGTTTTTTCGCAGTATGTTGTGTGGGTGTTGTGTGGACTGAGCTGTTCCAGCTCCTTTATTTTTTTTCTGTAATTCGGTCCCTCCGCGAGTCGCGGTGTTTGACCCTTCAAACTCCGCGAGTCGCGGAGTTTGTATTTTTTTTATATATCTTAACTAATTAAAACAATTAAGTAATTAATTCTAAAATTTTGTTTCCCTTGTTATTTAGGACGAGGTCGTTTCGGATCGATGTCCTAGTCCGTCCTTCAACAAAATTTTAAAATTTGTCCTTTTGTAGCGATTGTTTTAAAAGCTAAGATTTTTGGTTTTTTTTAATGTTTTTGGCATATTTTAATTCAATAAGATTAAAAATAATGATAATAAAAGTTCTCGTCCCTCCCTCGGGTAAAGCAATATCGGTTTAAAGACCTAGTCTTCAACTTACGACGAATTTTAAAAATCATATTTTTAACTTAACGAAATAAAGTAAATTTTTGTTTTTAAATTCACACAACTTAAATATAAAATTCAAAATTAATATTAAAAATTCATACCAAACTTACAAATTAAAATGCATAAAAATAAAATTCATATTTTAAAAATTAAAAATTCACACCAAACTTAATTTAAAAATTCATATTATAAACTCACACCAAACTTATATTATATTTTTCAAATATTTACAATTTTAAATATATTGTTTTTACAAAGTTTACAATATTAATTTAAGATTTATATATTAATTTTAAAAACATGGTAAAAATAAAATTAAAAATCTTTTTGGCTTTTTATCCCACTTTTATCAATCAAATATTATCAAAAATATGCGCCCCTCTTTTCGGTAAAGTAATTTCTGTTCCAAGACCTAATTTAACTCATGACGAATTTTTGAAATATTTTGGGTTGATTGATTAAAGATATTTATACCTTAAGAATAAACGTTAAATTTCGCAGTGATGTAATAAATTTTTGAATGATATCAATAATTTCGGTCGCCAAACCTAATTTTATTCAATACCAATTTAATACTTTATAGCGAACAAATTAGCGTTTATTATCAAAAGGTTAAAAATAAAAATAAAAATAAAAACTGTACAGACCTACCTGTGAGATAGTATTCTTAGTTATATGATCTATCCCATTCATAAGATAGTCGGTTTAATTGGTTTTCTATGGCTACATAGGCGTAACCTCGAGCATTCAGTGTTTTTCTTCTAAACATATGAACGGTCCGTCTCTGCATAAAGTAACAAATTCGGTATTTGAATAGGTTTGATTATTTGAACATTTACCTCTATGTGACCATTTTCCGCATTTGTGACATCTTTCTAGGTGTCGTGCTCTTCTTTTTACTGCGGATTTTGATTTTCCTTTACTAAATTGTAACTTATTATCTTCGCATCTGGATTCTTTTCTTACTCCGTCCAATCTTTCTCTGATTACTGATACTATTTCACTCGGTAGTGGGTCATTATTACGTTTAGTGATCAAAGCGTGTAGCATTAGACCATGGTTTAGTTCACAGGCAGTCTTCATTTCGTAAAAACCTAAAAAAATAAAAATTCAGAAAGGGGGGAGAAGACTAGTTCTTTAGGGTCTGCTAGGGAAAGACCATTCGGGTTCCATTTTCGAGAACTACATGAAAACAGACAATCTAACTCTAACAGAAATACATATTATCCTTTAAAGACTTGATTCTCCCCACACTTAGTTAGCTGTGGTATCGAAATTGTGATTAACTTCATTGTCAACTTCCATCGGACCATGTATGTAATGTTTAACTCTGTGACCATTAACTTTAAATTCAATTCCATTTGAATTTATTAATTCTATCGTTCCGTATGGGAAAACTCTTTTGACTATGAATGGTCCAGACCATCTTGATTTCAATTTTCCAGGAAATAGCTTGAATCGTGAATTGAAAAGAAGAACTCTGTCTCCTTCTTTAAATTCTTTTGAACTTCTGATTCTTTTATCATGCCATTTCTTCGTTCTTTCTTTATAGATTAACGAATTTTCGTATGCTTCATGTCTTAATTCTTCTAATTCGTTTAGTTGACTTAATCATAGACGTCCAGCTTCATGTATATCAATATTACATGTCTTCAAAGCCCAAAATGCTTTGTGTTCAATTTCTACTGGAAGATGACATGCTTTTCCATAAACAAGTCTAAAAGGTGTGGTTCCAATTGGAGTTTTGTAGGCTGTTCTAAAAGCCCAGAGTCCATCCTCCAATTTAATGGACCATTCCTTCGGATTTGATCCTACGGTTTTCTCTAGAATACGTTTTAAAGCTCGGTTTGTATTTTTAACTTGTCCACTAGTTTGTGGATGATAAGCAGTGGAGATTTTATGAGTTACTCCATATCTTTTAAGAACTTTCTCAAGTTGATTATTACAGAAATGAGTTCCCCGATCACTTATTAAAGCTTTCGGTGTTCCAAACCTTGCAAAAAGACGTTTTAAAAAGTTGACTACAACTTGTGCATCATTAGTTGGGAGAGCTTGTGCTTCCGCCCATTTAGATACATAATCAATGGCTACGAGAATATATAGATTATTATGAGATTTTGGAAATGGACCCATAAAGTCAATACCCCAAATGTCAAATACTTCACATTCTTGGATGACATTTTGTGGCATTTCATCACGTTGACTTATTTTTCCAGCCCTTTGACAAGCATCACAGGATTTGCGAAGAAGGTGTGCGTCTTTGTAAATTGTAGGCCAATAGAATCCAGCATCATAAACTTTTCTTGCTGTTAGTTGAGGCCCATAATGCCCTCCTGTTGGTCCTGTGTGACAATGGTTTAAAATTTTACTAGCTTCATCTCCGAATACACATCGGCGTATTATTCCATCTGGACAACTTTTAAACAGATGTGGGTCTTCCCAAAAATAGTGTTTTATATTACTAAAGAATTTCTTTCGTTTTTGGTACGATAATCCTTTTTAAAGGAATCCACAAACTAAGTAGTTTGCATAGTCTACAAACCATGGAATTTCATTATAATCTATTTTCAATAGATATTCATCAGGAAAGTTGTCTTGTATGGCCGATTCATTTAGAACTTCTAATTTGGGATTTTCAAGACGAGAAAGATGATCAGCGGCGAGATTTTCTGCACCTCTTTTATCTCGGATTTCAATATCGAACTCTTGTAAGAGTAAGATCCAGCGGATTAATCTTGGTTTAGCATCTTGTTTCGAAAATAGGTATCTAAGAGCAGAATGGTCGGTATAGACCACCGTTTTCGCTAGAACGAGATATGATCCAAATTTGTCAAAAGAAAAGACAATAGCAAGGAGTTCTTTTTCAGTAGTTGTATAGTTCGTTTGTGCTCCTTGTAACGTCTTACTAGCATAATATATAGGTTGAAATCGTTTTTCAATCCTTTGTCCTAAAACGGCTCCCATTGCAAAATCACTTGCATCGCACATTAGTTCAAATGGTAGATTCCAATTTGGTGTTATCATGATCGGCGCATTAGTGAGTTTCTCTTTAAGAATATTAAAAGATTTGATATATTCATCTGAAAAGATGAATGGAGCATCCTTTTCTAGGAGTTTATTCATAGGAGTGGCAATTTTAGAAAAATCTTTTATGAAACGTCGGTAAAAACCGGCATGCCCTAGAAAACTCCTAACTCCTCTAACATTGGCGGGATGTGGAAGTTTAGCAATTACATCTACTTTAGCTCTATCCACTTCAATTCCTTCTTTTGAAATTTTATGTCCAAGAACGATGCCTTCTTTAACCATGAAATGGCATTTCTCCCAATTAAGAACTAGATTTGATTGTTCACATCTAATAAGCATTCATTCCAGATTAACTAGACATGATTCAAATGTATCACCGAAGACTGAAAAGTCATCCATGAAAACTTCCATGCATTCTTCTATCATGTCGTGAAAAATTGCCATCATGCACCTTTGAAAGGTTGCAGGGGCGTTGCAAAGTCCAAATGGCATGCGTTTGTAAGCAAAAGTACCATAAGGGCACGTGAACGTGGTTTTCTCTTGGTCCTCGGGTGCTATTGGAATTTGAAAATATCCGGAAAATCCATCAAGAAAACAATAGTAACTATTTCCGGCTAGCCTTTCCAACATTTGATCAATGAAAGGTAAGGGAAATTGATCTTTTCTGGTGGTGTCATTTAATTTTCTATAATCAATACATACACGCCATCCTGTTACAGTCCTAGTAGGAATAAGCTCATTTTTCTCATTTGTAATGACAGTCATGCCACCCTTCTTAGGCACGTATTGAACTGGGCTTACCCATGGACTATCAGAAATTGGATATATCAAACCTGCATCTAGCAGTTTAATAATCTCTTTCTTAACTACATCTTGCATATTAGGATTTAGTCTTCGTTGGCGTTGCACATACGTTTTATGACCTTCTTCCATAAGGATTTTATGTGTGCAATACGAATGACTTATTCCTTTAATATCATGAATCTTCCATGCAATGGCTGGTTTATGAGCTTTCAACACAGAAATGAGTTGTGATTTCTCATTTTCAGTAAGAGAAGACGATATTATTACAGGTAATTCAGATTCACCATGTAAATAAGCGTATTCCAAATGGTTTGGAAGTGGCTTTAACTCTAATTTCGGAGGTTCTTCTATTGATGATTTATATCGATATCTGTCTTCTTCTTTTAGCATTTGAATTTCTTCTGTTGTTAGTTCATATCCATTAGCTATTAGTTAGCTAACATTTCAACTTCATCAATTGGTTCAGTTCCTTCTCCTAAAGAACATTCTCCTGTTCCTTGTAATTCTGGAAATTCTTCTAACAATTCTGCATGTGAATCTATAGTTTGAATATAATAACATGTATCATCTGCAGATTGCGGTTGTTGCATTACTCTATCAACTGAAAAGGTAACACTCTCATCCTCTATACTTAGGGTCAATTTCTTACTGAACACGACTATCATTGCTTTAGCCGTGTTTAAGAATGGTCTTCCTAATATGAGAGGAACTTGAGAATCTTCTTCCATGTCCAGAACAACAAAATCTACTGGAAATACTAAAGTACCAACTTTAACTAGCATGTTCTCCATTATCCCTCTAGGATATTTTATTGATCGATCGGCTAGTTGTATGCTTATTCTTGTTGGTTTCAATTCTCCAAGGTCTAGTTTAGTGTATAGTGAAAACGGCATTAGATTTATACTAGCACCTAAGTCTGCCAATGCTTCTATTGTACTAAGACTACCCAGAAAACATGGAATTGTGAAACTTTCGGGATCGGATAATTTTTTTGGTATCTTATTCAACAGCACTGCTGAACAATTAGCATTCATAGTAACAGCCGAGAGTTCTTCCATTTTCTTTCTATTCGTGATCAGATCTTTCAAGAATTTAGCATATCTAGGCATTCCTGAAATCACATCAATGAAAGGAAGATTTACATTTATTTGTTTAAACATATCCAAGAATTTGGATTGCTCGGCTTCAAGTTTCTCTTTCTTCATTTTACTCGGGTAAGGAAGTGGTGGTTGGTATGGTTTAACATAAGGTTTATCCTTAACTGTGTTATCTTCATTAACCTTTTCAACTACCGGTTCTGTTTACTTATCTTGTTCAGGTTGTGGTTCTTGTGGAGTAGGAATAGTTTCATCAGAAGTTACAGGTATTTCAGGTGGTTTAAGTGTTGTACCACTTCTTGTGGTAATAGCTTTAGCTGTTTCATTTCGGGGGTTAGCATTTGTATCACTAGGTAAACTTCCCGATTTTCTTTCACCTATTAACCTTGCTAGGTTACTTACTTCTTGTTCCAGATTTTGAATAGAAGCTTGTTGATTTCTAAATGCTTGATCATTTTGTTCATTGGTCTGTTTTTGAGATGTGAAAAACTGCGTTTGAGTTTCAACTAGCTTCGTCATCATATCTTCTAAATTCGGCTTTTTATCATCGGTTTGTTGTGGTGGTTTGTTTTGAAAATTAGGTCTTTGCTGATTGTAAGTATTATTGGATACTTGTTGATTGCTAGGACCTTGTTGGTTGTTGTATGGAATATTTCGGTTATAATTCTGGTTTTGATTGTAAATTGGTCTTGGCGGTTGATAATTATTCTGATAATTATTTTCAGGCCTTTGGTTTATGTATGAAATATTCTCTCTTTGTTCCATTGTTAATTCAATATTGAGACAATCTTTTGTCAAATGTGGTCCTCCACACTGCTCACAACTAATTCGTATTGAGTGGATATCTTTAGTCATCTTTTCCATTCGTCTCTCGACAGCATCTATCTTTGCAGAAATAGAATCTAAGTCATGGCTAGAATCGGCTCTAGCTGCTTTAGATGATCTAACGATATCTTTTTCTTGGTGCCACTCATGTGAGTGGGAAGCAGTGTTATCAATAATTTTGTAAGCATCAGTTTATGTTTTCTTCATAATAGAACCACCAGCTGCTATATCTATGTCTTTTCTTGTAGTGATGTCGCATCCTTGGTAGAATATTTGTACTATTTGACAGGTGTCTAAACCATGTTGCGGACATCCTCTTAATAACTTTCTAAATCTTGTCCACGCCTCATATAGAGTTTCATTTGGCTTCTGTGTGAACGTAACAATTTCTCCTTGAAGTCTTACGGCTTTAGATGCAGGAAAGAATTGTTTAAGAAATTTTTCAACTAAAACGTCCCATGTATCAATCGCCCCTTCAGGTAACGATTCCAACCAATCTTTGGCTTCTCCCTTTAAAGTCCAGGGAAATAACATGAGATATATCTATTCATCCTCTACTTCTCGGATTTTAAATAGTGTGCAGATCCTATTAAAGGTACGTAGATGTTCATTTGGATCTTCCTTCGGTGCACCACTAAATTGGCATTGATTAGTCACCATGTGTAGAATTTGTCCTTTGATTTCATAATCTGGCGCATTAATGTCAGGATGAGTAATTGCGTGACCTTGGCCAGTGCGTTTAGCTCTCATTCGGTCTTCCATACTTAAAGGTTCCAGATTCTCCATAATTGAATTTGTTGAATCGAAATCACTAGAGGATTCTGATTTAATGGTTCGTTCCTCAACAATCTCTGTTTGAATGATTGGTGGTTCCGGAGGAAAATTTAACGGTTCAGGATCTATGAATCGTCCCTGAATATTCTCCGGATTCTCAATTGTGAGGTCGGGTTCAAAAAATGGATTATCGGAAATTTGAACTGGAGTATTTGGTTGACTGGATGACGATTCTAAAGAAAAATCAACGGCGGTAATATTTGCTAAATGTCTTGATCTAGTTACAGGTGGTGAACGTACAAAAGGTGGTGAACGTCTTGCTCGGTGCATTCACTGAATATCCTATTAGTTTTTAAAAGGAAAGAAAAATTTTATAAGTTATCCAATCAATAGACTTTTCTGATTTTTCCCACGTTTCGAATAGCCAAAAGATGCAGCAGAGGGGCAGGATTCGTTTGGTCTCAATATAATTGAGGACTGTTTGACTCCAATAACCCGGTCCACGTACAAATCCAACTATTACTACGAACCAGAAAATTTTGATGTCTATCAATTTAACCACTTAAAATAAATTTTCGTAATTTTAAGAAATTTAGATAAGAAGTAGAAAAAAAAATCTATGTCCTAAAAACTAGAATAGCGAGAAATAAGAAAGAAAAAGAGTGCGTCGGAAAAAGGTCGAAAAAGAAAAGATCGAAAAAATAAAAGGCGTCGAAAAATAAGAAATAAAAAAGAAATGACTTATAGAACTTAAAAACACTCGACTAACCCAACCTTATTACTATCACTAACTTAAAATTATAATCGCAAATTGAGATTACTAATTGGAATGATAATTGATACATAGGTAAAAGGTGTCTAAAAATATTAAAGCTTACAAGAAAAACTATATCCCAAATGGCAATAACTTAAAAAGAAACTAAAACTTAAAAAGGCGTCGCAAAATTCTAAAGCACCTAAATCTTAGTCTAAAGAAAAAGCACTTAAGGAATTTTACGGCAAAGTCTAAAAATCTAGAAGTAAAAATAACTATGGCAAAAACTAAGTCTAAAACTAAATATGAGCTAAAAATACAAATATTACGCTAAAACAATTAAAAAGGGACAAAAATATAAAAATATACAAAAAGTTGTAAAAAGTACAAATTTTATAAAAATATTATTTTTATATTAATTATTTATTAAAACTATTAATTTTACAATTTAATTAAACTAATTTAACTAAAATATAAATTAAATAAAAAGTAAAACTAATTATAATAATAATAAGTAATTAGGGTTAATAATAATAATAATAATTAATAATTAATAATTACTCCGTATTTATTGCGAATTAGGGTTTCAGTCACGGGTGTCAGGGCTACTCCGCGAGTCGCGGTAGTCGAGGCTGCAAACTCCGCGAGTCGCGGGGTTCCAATTTTCAACTCAGGTACAGTTTAAAATTCGACGCGTTTTTTATTTATTTATTTTATTTTATATTTTTTCTGTTTTCTGTTTTAAAATCTAAAATATTTATATAATAAAAACTTATATTTAAAAACTAAAATAAAAATAGAACTACTTTATAATTTTAAAAATATCTTAAAAATAGATTTATATATATATATTAATTTTTTTTAAATAAAAATATTTAAATAAAACTTATATTTTTATAAAATAAAAATAAAGAAACTTTATAAAACTTAAATATTTGACAAAATCTTAAAAAAAATATATAAATTTTTGTTTTCTTTTTATATTTTCGAATAATAAAAAACGTATTTTTACAAAAGTGAATTTTAATAAAAGTAAACTAAAAATAAAAATCTTTTTTTTATTTTTTATTATATTTAGCGTTGCGCTTTCGGCGTTTAAGATTCCCCGGCAGCGGCGCCAAAAATAACTTGATGTTTGAGCTAAGGGGTATAAAATACTATTAAATTTTAGCAGGAAATACTATTAAATACGATACAATTTTACACAAGATATTTATTTATTTATAGAATGGATATACTTAAACCTTGCTACAACACTTATAGGCAGTGTACCTAATCGTACAGTAGTGTAGTTTTTAGTAAGTCCGGTTCGTTCCACAGGGAATCTTTTTCACAAAGCTTAACGCTATATTAGTTTAAATTTATAAAAATACAAATATATATATAAGTAATATTATTATTATAAAGGGGGGTTTTTACCGTTTAATGACCAGTTTGTCGATTTTAAAACTTTAGTCGCAGTTAAAACCAAATGTAAAATATTAAATAAAAGACTTAATTTAAAGCGTAAAGTAAATAACGATAATGAAATTACGAATAATAAAAGTGTGATAAAATAAACTTGCGATAATTAAAAAGTACGATAATTAAAAGTGCAATTAAATACAATAACAATAAATAAAAGTGCTATAATTAGAAGTGCAATTAAATATAAAATAAAGGAAATTAAATATGAAATAAAAGAATTATGCTTATTTAAACTTCCATAATCATGATGTTTGACGTGTTGATTTTAGTTTTATGCCCATGGGTTAATTGTCCTTTGTCCTGGATTATTTAATATGTCCGTCTGGTTTTTGTCCATAACAGTCCATCAGTCATAAATATAAAGTGCGAGTGTCCTCGTCAAATTATTCTTATACCCGAAGTTAAATATTCCAACTAATTGGGGACTTAAACTGTAACAAGATTTTAATACTTTGTTTAATAATTACACCAGGATGTCGACTGAGTGTAACCCAAGGTTTTAATATTTTGTTATTAATTATACCAAGTATCCTTGTACATAATTTCACCCCTGTTTTAATTATTCTAGTGGCTATTAATCCATTCCCGTGTCCGGTTAAATGAACGATTATTCGTACATATAAATACCCCGCCCATCGTGTCCGATCGAGTGTATATGGTAATTTATAAGTACGTCCAATTGTAAATCTTTATATTAAAATTAACAAACTATCATTTAGTTAAACAAATATAAAACCCATTAATAGCCCATAGTCTAACTTCCACAAGTGTCGTTCTTTTGTCCAAACCCCAATTATGGTACAAAGCCCAATTACCCAATTTTAGTAATTAGCCTAACATCATGATTACTTCGGATTAAATAAGCATAATAATAACTTAGCTACGAGACATTAATGTAAAAAGGTTGAACATAACTTACAATGATTAAAAATAGCGTAGCGTTACACGGACAGAATTTCGACTTACACCCTTACAATCGCTAACATACCCTTATTATTAGAATTATAATTAAAATTAAAATTAAAATATAAATATAAATATATTTACGTATACATATATAGAGAGAGAGAGATTGAATTTGGATCGTTTTTGCGATCAAACTGCGTTTGCTTTTATAGGGAATTGAGTTCAGGGGGTCTCCGTGACTCGCGGCATTTTTTGCCTTCAAACTCCGCGAGTCGCGGAGTTTGAAATTCCAGCTCATTCATCCTTGGCTCTTTGTTTGCCGACGATTTATTTTATTAATATAATATATATATAATTTTTAAGAATTATTTATATATTATATTATATTCATGTGCATAGTTGACTTGTAATTTTTAGTCCGTTGCGTCGAGCGTTGAGAGTTGACTCTGGTCCCGTTTCTGGATTTTCAAACGTCCTTGCGTACTATTTTATATCTTGTACTTTGCGTTTTGAATCTTGTACTCTTGTAATTTCGAGACGTTTCTTATCAATAATTGGAACCTCTTTGATTGTATTTTGTACTTTTGAGCTTTTTGGTCGTTTGCGTCTTCAATTCGTCGAATCTGTCTTTTGTCTTCACCTTTTAATATTTAAACGAATATCACTTGTAAATAGAACATTTGCAACTAAAAGCTTGTTTTTCTTGGGGAATAATGCTTTGAAATATATGTTCGTTTTTAGCATTATCAAATACTTTTGCTTTGGACTAAACTAAACTGTTTTACCCGATGAAAGAAAAGAAGAGATGGATCTACATGATGAATCAATTCCATCATTAAAAGGAAGTAAATTCTTCCGAAAAAGAAACGCGCTTCTTGATTTAGGTCAGGAAGTTGTCGTCCAGACCAGCTGTAGGTTGACGAAAAATCTAGAAAAGTCATCTCTAAAATCAGCAGGAAATCCACGGACCTCAGCATAAAACAGGGTCGCCAAGTGGTCAGATTTATCCTAACCATGAGAAGGATTTATCTCGTACAATGGGGGGGGCACCGTGCAAATTAGCTGGATAAGACTAATGAATCAGATCCCCAGAAAGGATAATCTCCTTAAAAATCAAAAATCAGCTTTTAAGACTGATATTACTCAATCCTAGAGATTGACCTTAAAGATTGAGAATTACAAACTCATGGAATTCGATGATATCTAAACTCGAGCTTGAACGAGAAAATATTTTGATCAAATTAAAACCGATTTGTTTTCTGAAAACCCTATTTTCAATGCGTTCATTACCATTGAACGTAAAATCCTAGGAATTCACCTGGAATTCATTAGGTCACCTGAACCAAATCGGGTGTCAACCGTAAGAACGGTGGTTGCATAGCATGGTCAAAGACAGGACCTTGTGACAGACCGAAAAATTCTAAGGGTGAGCTTTACTATTGCTCCTACAAAGGATATTAATTGCGTCTGACACGTTATAGACCATAATTAAAAGCATGTCAGGGGACATTGCCTTAACAGTTGCTTGTTCAACGCTTCCCTTTACAACCGGACGGTAGTTTACCGAAAGGTAATATACGGAACAAGTAAACTGGATGTGTTGCTTTCCCAATACAAGGTTAGCAAGTGGGTGACACAAAATCACAAGTTTTGAGCTAAATTTTCAAATATGAAACCCACCAAACCCACAAAAAGAATTTGCAAACACCGGTGAAGGGTTATTCCAAAAAACTTATCTAGGGTAAAAGTTAGATTGAATTTTCAAAAAGATCAAATGTTTTCATAAAGATCCAATTTCCTTAAAGGATCTAAATTTTTATAGTCATGTGGGACTGTAAACCACATCGTTACTACCATTGTTTATACCGCCATATAGAAATCACTGTTGAACAAAGTGTGAAGAATAAAGAAGTGATTCTAGTATTTCAAGACTATATTGCTTGAGGACAAGCAACGCTCAAGTGTGGGAATATTTGATAATGCTAAAAACGAACATATATTTCATAGCATTATTCCTCAAAAAAGACAAGCTTTTAGTTGCAATTGTCCTATTTACAAGTGATATTCGTTTAAATAATAAAAGGTGAAGACAAAAGACAGATTCGACGAATTGAAGACGCAAATGACTAAAAAGCTTAAAAGTACAAAATACAATCAAAGAGGTTCCAATTATTGATAAGAAACGTCTCAAAATTACAAGAGTACAAGATTCAAAACGCAAAGTATAAGATATTAAATTGTACGCAAGGATGTTCGAAAATCCGGAACCGGGACCAGAGTCAACTCTCAACGCTCGACGCAACGGACTAAAAATTACAAGTCAACTATGCACATAAATATAATATAATATTTAAATAATTACTAAAATTATTTATATATTATATTTATTTATATAATCCGTCGACAAGCTAGGAGCCAAGGCTTGGTGAGCTGTAAAAACAAACTCCGCAACTCACGGAGTTTGAAGAAGGAAAGGGCCGCGAGTTGCGGAGATTCTCTGGACTCAAATCCCTATAAAACCCAACGAATTCTGATCATTTTTAATATCAATTAATCTATCTCTCTCTCTCTCTCTCTCAATATATATATATATATATATATATATATATATATATATATATATATATATATATATATATATATATATATATATATATATATATTTATATTTTAATTTTAATTTTAATTTTAATTTTAAATCCTAATAATAAGGGTATGTTAGCGAATGTTGTAAGGGTGTTAGTCGAAATTCTGTCCGTGTAACGCTACGCTATTTTTAATCATTGTAAGTTATGTTCAACCTTTTTAATTTAATGTCTCGTAGCTAAGTTATTATTATGCTTATTTAAAACGAAGTAATCATGATGTTGGGCTAATTACTAAAATTGGGTAATTGGGCTTTGTACCATAATTGGGGTTTGGACAAAAGAACGACACTTGTGGAAATTAGACTATGGGCTATTAATGGGCTTTATATTTGTTTAACTAAATGATAGTTTGTTAATTTTAATATAAAGATTTACAATTAGATGTCCCTATAAATAACCATATACACTCGATCGGATACGATGGGTGGGGTATTTATATGTACGAATAATCGTTCATTTAACCGGACATGGGAATGGATTAATAGTCACTAGAATTATTAAAACAGGGGTGAAATTATGTACAAGAACACTTGGCATAATTGTTAACAAAGTATTAAAACCTTGGGTTACACGCAGTCGATAACCTGGTGTAATTATTAAACAAAGTATTAAAATCTTGTTACAGTTTAAGTCCCCAATTAGTTGGAATATTTAACTTCGGGTATAAGGATAATTTGACGAGGAATTTCGACTTATACCCGAAGTTAAATATTCCAACTAATTGGGGACTTAAACTGTAACAAGATTTTAATACTTTGTTTAATAATTACACCAGGTTATCGACTGCGTGTAACCCAAGGTTTTAATACTTTGTTAACAATTATGCCAAGTGTCCTTGTACATAATTTCACCCCTGTTTTAATAATTCTAGTGACTATTAATCCATTCCCATGTCCGGTTAAATGAACGATTATTCGTACATATAAATACCCCACCCATCGTATCCGATCGAGTGTATATGGTTATTTATAGGGACATCTAATTGTAAATCTTTATATTAAAATTAACAAACTATCATTTAGTTAAACAAATATAAAGCCCATTAATAGCCCATAGTCTAATTTCCACAAGTGTCGTTCTTTTGTCCAAACCCCAATTATGGTACAAAGCCCAATTACCCAATTTTAGTAATTAGCCCAACATCATGATTACTTCGTTTTAAATAAGCATAATAATAACTTAGCTACGAGACATTAAATTAAAAAGGTTGAACATAACTTACAATGATTAAAAATAGCGTAGCGTTACACGGACAGAATTTCGACTAACACCCTTACAACATTCGCTAACATACCCTTATTATTAGGATTTAAAATTAAAATTAAAATTAAAATTAAAATATAAATATATATATATATATATATATATATATATATATATATATATATATATATATATATATATATATATATATTGAGAGAGAGAGAGAGAGAGAGATTAATTGATATTAAAAATGATCAGAATTCGTTGGGTTTTATAGGGATTTGAGTCCAGAGAATCTCCGCGACTCGTGGCCCTTTCCTTCTTCAAACTCCGCGAGTCGCGGAGTTTGTTTTTACAGCTCACTAAGCCTTGGCTCCTAGCTTGTCGACGGATTATATAAATAAATATAATATATAAATAATTTTAGTAATTATTTAAATATTGTATTATATTTATGTGCATAGTTGACTTGTAATTTTTAGTCCGTTGAGTCGAGCGTTGAGAGTTGACTCTGGTCCCAGTTCCGGATTTTCGAAAGTCCTTGCGTACAATTTAATATCTTATACTTTGCGTTTTGAATCTTGTTCTCTTGTAATTTTGAGACGTTTCTTATCAATAATTGGAACCTCTTTGATTGTATTTTGTACTTTTGAGCTTTTTGGTCGTTTGCGTCTTCAATTCGTCGAATCTGTCTTTTGTCTTCACCTTTTATTATTTAAACGAATATCACTTGTAAATAGGACAATTGCAACTAAAAGCTTGTCTTTTTTGAGGAATAATGCTATGAAATATATGTTCGTTTTTAGCATTATCAAATATTCCCACACTTGAGCGTTGCTTATCCTCAAGCAATATAGTCTTGAAATACTAGAATCACTTCTTTATTCTTCACACTTTGTACATCAGTGATTTCTTTACGGCGGTATAAACAATGGTAGTAACGATATGGTTTACAGTCCCACATGACTATAAAAATTTAGATCCTTTAAGGAAATTGGATCTTTATGAAAACATTTGATCTTTTTGAAAATTCAATCTAACTTTTACCCTAGATAAGTTTTTTGGAATAACCCTTCACCGGTGTTTGCAAATTCTTTTTGTGGGTTTGGTGGGTTTCATATTTGAAAATTTAGCTCAAAACTTGTGATTTTGTGTCACCTACTTGCTAACCTTGTATTGGGAAAGCAACACATTCAGTTTACTTGTTCCGTATATTACCTTTCGGTAAACTACCATCCGGTTGTAAAGGAAAGCGTTGAACAAGCAACTGTTAAGGCAATGTCCCCTGACATGCTTTTGATTATGGTCTATAACGTGTCGGACGCAATTACTATCCTTTGTAGGAGCAATAGTAAAGCTCACCCTTATAATTTTTCTGTCTGGCACAAGGTCCTGTCTTTGACCATGCTATGCAACCACCGTTCTTACGGTTGACACCCGATTTGGTTCAGGTGACCTAATGAATTCCAGGTGAATTCCTAGGATTTTACGTTCAATGGTAATGAACGCATTGAAAATAGGTTTTCAGAAAACAAATCGGTTTGTAATTTTTGATCAAAATATTTTCTCGTTCAAGCTCGAGTTTAGATATCATTGAATTCCATGAGTTTGAATTCTCAATCTTTAAGGTCAATCTCTAGGATTGAGTAATATCAGTCATAAAAGCTGATTTTTGATCTTTAAAGGAGATTATCCTTTCTGGGGATCTGATTCATTAGTCTTATCAAGCTAATTTGCATGGTGCCCCCCAATTGTACGAGATAAATCCTTCTCATGGTTAGGATAAATTTGACCACTTGGCGACCCTGTTTTATGCTGAGGTCCGTGGATTTCCTGCTAATTTTAGAGATGACTTTTCTAGATTTTTCGTCAACCTACAGCTGGTCTGGACGACAACTTCCTGACCTAAATCAAGAAGCGCGTTTCTTTTTCGGAAGACTTTATTTCCTTTTAATTATGGAATTGATTCATCGTGTAGATCCATCTCTTCTTTTCTTTCATCGGGTAAAACAGTTTAGTTTAGTCCAAAGCAAAAGTATTTTCAGTTATTTGTTACAGAAATATGTGACATATGTTTAAAATAACTTGGTAAATGTTCCCACACTTGGCTTTTATTTTCCTTTTTACTGTCCTCTATTCCTTTTTAAATGAATTTTAATATTTTAGTTTGTTTCTCAATTTATGTCCTTTCCGAGGTAACAATAATTTCGGTGTTAACACCTAGTTTTATCGTTCATAAATATGTATAAACATGATTTTGAGTTCATTTAATTGAAAATTTTGAAAAATTTTACTAGAATTGGGTAGTCAGTATATAAGACTAGGGCTGTTCTTTATTATCAGAGAGCACTAGATTCTAATACAACTACTGCTTTACTAGTATTTTTAATGGTAACTAAGTGTTTAAGATAAAAATTTTAAAAATCCGAAAGAATTTAACCCCTTCCCACACTTAAGATCTTGCAATGCCCTCATTTGCAAGAAATCAGTAACAATTTAAATTATTGAGGGTGATTAGCGTAGAAATGATTAAATTTTACCAAAGTTTCCAAACATATTGTTGTTTGTGTTGAATGATAAATGGTGCACATCATTTGTTCATTCCGTCTTGTTGTTATTTCACATATATTTTGCATCTTGTCATCAAAATTAGTTGCTTTTGCTGAACTTAATGCCAGTCTTTGAAAATGCGTTGTTTTACCCTGTTGTGTACATAAGATAAACTGCAAACATATATACATATTTTTGAAGTTTGGTATATTACCCCACATTCAAAAATTATTAAAATCTAATAATAAAAGTTAGAAAATTATAAAAACTATTACAATATTAACATAAGTATTAAATGTATCAACATTACAAATAATAAAATAAATAAAACTAAGTAGACTAGGGATGATACTGATACCAGTAGGGGTTCCATGCATAACCGTATGTGTTATAGAATGCTTCGGCTGGGTTATACGTAGGATACGGTGGTTGCATCTCTATAGACTAGGGAGGAAATACGGGCGATGGAGTAGGAATATAGTTTCTACCTACATGTTGGCAATGAGCTATGATTTGGTTTTGATGAACTTGCCAATCTTCAAATGCTCTATGTCTAGCATTTTCATACTCTTGTGAAGCTATAAACCTTTGCATTTCTGTCATTTCATTTCCCCCTCCCACATTACCTGACTGTTGGTTTCTCTCAACCTGTGGATGTCTACCATGGTATTGTACTGCGGCGTTATTTCACCTCTTCAAAACCTTCGCACCATGGTATACATTTAAACCAATTGTATCGTGAGGTTCTGGTTCTTCGACTAATAATCCCCCCCGACTTATATCCACATTGAGATACTCAGCAATTAGTGTAATAAATATACCACCTCCTATTATACTGCGCGGTCTCATCCCCCTAACCATAGCTGATAAATAATAACCCACACAATAAGGTATACTTACAGCGCTTTGTGGGTCTCGAATACACATGTGGTAAAACAAATCCTGTTCATTTACCTTTTCCTTATTCTTACCTCGTTGTGTAATCGAATTGGCTAAAAACCTATGAATTACTCTTAACTCTACTCTATCTATATCCAAATAAGAGTAATTTCCCCCTTTAAATCGGTGATGGCTAGTCATTTGACTCCATACACCATGCGTATCAAAATTTTCATCAATTTTCCTACTGTTCAATATCAACCCTCTACAATCGGCATATGCTAACTCCTCAGGCGTATATATACGTAAGGCCTGAGCCATGTCTAGTAGAGACTTGTGGCGCATCGAACCTCCTAACAAAAATCTAATAAAAGATCGATCGGTTAAACTAGCTACCCGATCATTTATTTCTATACTACACAATAATTCTTCACACCATACTTTATATACAGGTCTACGCATGTTGAATAAACGTACCCAATCGTTAAAAGTAGAATTACCATACCTCTGTGTAAGTAATTCTCTAATTGGCCCGGCTAATTCTACAGCTTCTAACGGTGCCCATTCTATTACCCTAGGTACTTCAACAGCTTTAGAATGAAGAGTATGCAAGCCCCTTTGGTATTTTGGATAATCTATCCAACGTCTGTCAAATCTCAAGTTCGGGTGCAAATCTTCCAAGTGCATATCTGAAAATGTCATAACTGGATGAGGTATATCTTGTTTATAATAGCTATTAACATCCTGTTGTTCCGCATTCTCAGGAGGAGCATTGCGAGCTTGGGATGAAGATTCACCCCTTTCAGTCTGCAAAACACATCAAACACAATTTTTGTGCATCCAAATATGCATTAGTGTCAGCAAAATCATCAATCAAAATAATTACAATGACATGTCCAATTTATATCAAACTTATGCTCATTTTCATATTTTTATCAAATCTACACTTTTTCAAATAAGCATATACAAAAATGTTCGCCAAGTTCATAAGCATTCAACTCAAATAACATGTCAAAATAATCATTACTAGCAATTAAACAAGTTTCAAATGGCATTATCTCTCAAAAATCAAGTTCATGAATTTTAGACTTGAAAAAGTCCACTTTAATTCAAAAAAATCATGTTTAGGCTCAAAGTTTGGATCATTTAACTACCTAAACATGTTTCCCTACTTAATTTAGCAATAATTCATGAAAAAAATCGGCCATAACCTGTTTATATCAAAAAGCCCCAAATTGCTCAAGAACACAAACCCTAGATTTCTCAAAATTTGAAGTTTAAGGCTTCTAATCATGTTAAATAGCATCAATCTAGGTTATACAAGCATAATACATAAACAATTTAAGCATAATTACACTAAAAAGTATCAAAATTGAATTGGGTATAAAATTGCTCAAGAACACTAATTTTCGGATTAAATGGTGTTTAGGTGTAGAAATTTACCGTTTTCCTTGAGTAATTCCTTGATAGCATCCTTCTCAACATGATTTTAGTAAAAAATGTGATGATTTTTGGTGAAAAATTTCGATTTTTGGGAGTGTTTTTCGCAGTTTTGTGGGTGTGGAGTGAGGGACTGATCTGTTTCCAGCATTTTATTTTTTTTCTGTATTTTTCGAACTCCGCGACTTGTGGTGTTTTTGTTCTTCAAACTCCGTGAGTCGCGGTGTTTGGTTTTTTTTTTTTTTTTTTTTTTTTTTTTTTTTTTTTTAAATAAGCCTTAACTTATAAAACAAATATAAAATAAATTTAAAATTTTGTTTTCCTTTGTTTTAGGATGAGGTCGTTTCGGATCGATGTCCTAGTCCGTCCCTCTCTCAGGTAAAGCAATTTCGGTTCAACGACCTAGTCTTCAACTTACGACGAATTTTAAAAATCATATTTTTAACTTAACGAAATAAAGTAAATTTTTGTTTTTAAATTCACACCAAACTTAAATTTAAATTTGCATAAAATTAAAAATTCACACCAAACTTATATTATATTTTTGTTTTTATACATACAAACTTAAAAATATCAATTGTTCAAATATTTATAATTTTAAATATATTAATTTAAAAAGTTTACAATATTAATTTAAGATTTATATATTAATTTTAAAAACATGGTAAAAATAAAATTAAAAATCTTTTTGGCTTTTTATCCCACTTTAATCAATCAAATATTATCAAAAATATGCGCCCCTCTTTTCGGTAAAGTAATTTCGGTTCCATGACCTAATTTAACTCATGACGAAATTTTTGAAATATTTTGGGTTGATTGATTAAAGATATTTATACCTTAAGAATAAACGTTAAATTTCGCAGTAATGTAATAAATTTTTGAATGATATCAATAATTTCGGTCTCCAAACCTAATTTTATTCATTACCAATTTAATACTTTATAGCGAACAAATTAGCGTTTATTATCAAAAGGTTAAAAATAAAAATAAAAATAAAAATTGTACAGACTTACCTGTGAAATAGTATTCTTAGTGATATGATCTATCTCATTCATAAGATAGTCGATTTAATTGATTTTCCATGGCTACATAGGCGTAACCTCGAGCATTCAGTGTTTTTTCTTCTAAACATATGAACGGTCCGTCTCTGCATAACGTAACAAATTCGGTGTTTGAATAGGTTTGATTATTTGAACATTTACCTCCATGTGACCATTTTCCGCATTTGTGACATCTTTCAAGGTGTCGTGCTCTTCTTTTTGCTGCGGATTTTGATTTTCCTTTACCAAATTGTAACTTATTATCTTCGCATCTGGATTCTTTTCTTACTCCGTCCAATCTTTCTCTGATTACTGATACTAGTTCACTCGAAAGTGTGTCATTATTACGTTTAGTGATCAAAGCGTGTAGCATTAGACCATGGTTTAGTTCACAGGAAGTCTTCATTTCGTAAAAACCTAAAAAAATAAAAATTCAGAATGGGGGGAGAAGACTAGTTCTTTAGGGTCTGCTAGGGAAAGACCATTCGGGTTCCATTTTAGAGAACTACACGAAAACAGAAAATCTAACTCTAACAGAAATACATATTATCCTTTAAAAGACTTGATTCTCCCCACACTTAGTTAGCTGTGGTATCGAAATTGTGATTAACTTCATTGTCAACTTCCATTGGACTATCTATGTAATGTTTAACTCTGTGACCATTAACTTTAAATTCAATTCCATTTGAATTTATTAATTCTATCATTCCGTATGGGAAAACTCTTTTAACTATGAATGGTCCAGACCATCTTGATTTCAATTTTCCAGGAAATAGCTTGAATCGTGAATTGAAAAGAAGAACTCTGTCTCCTTCTTTAAATTCTTTTGAACTTCTGATTCTTTTATCATGCCATTTCTTTGTTCTTTCTTTATAGATTAACGAATTTTCATATGCTTCATGTCTTAATTCTTCTAATTCGTTTAGTTGACTTAATCGTAGACGTCCAGCTTCATGTAAATCAAGATTACATGTCTTCAAAGCCCAAAATGCCTTGTGTTCAATTTCTACTGGAAGATGACATGCTTTTCCGTAAACGAGTTTAAAAGGTGTGGTTCCAATTGGAGTTTTGTAGGCTGTTCTAAAAGCCCAGAGTGCATCCTCCAATTTCATGGACCATTCCTTCGGATTTGATCCTACGGTTTTCTCTAGAATACGTTTTAAAGTTCGGTTGGTATTTTCAACTTGTCCACTTGTTTGTGGATGATATGCAGTGGAGATTTTATGAGTTACTCCATATCTTTTGAGAACTTTCTCAAGTTGATTATTACAGAAATGAGTTCCCCGATCACTTATTAAAGCTTTCGGTGTTCCAAACCTTGCAAAAAGACGTTTTAAAAAGTTGACTACAACTCGTGCATCGTTAGTTGGGAGAGCTTGTGCTTCTGCCCATTTAGATACATAATCAATGGCTACGAGAATATAGAGATTATTATGAGATTTTGGAAATGGACCCATAAAGTCAATACCCCAAATGTCAAATACTTCACATACTTGAATGACATTTTGTGGCATTTCATCACGTTGACTTATTTTTTCGGCCCTTTGACAAGCATCACAGGATTTGCAAAGAAGGTGTGCGTCTTTGTAAATTGTAAGCCAATAGAATCCAGCATCATAAACTTTTCTTGCTGTTAGTTGAGGCCCATAATTCCCTCCTGTTGGTCCTGTGTGACATTGATTTAAGATTTTACTAGCTTCATCTCCGAATACACATCGGCGTATTATTCCATCTGGAAAACTTTTAAACAGATGTGGATCTTCCCAGAAATAGTGTTTTATATCACTAAAGAATTTCTTTCGTTTTTGGTACGATAATCCTTTTTCAAAGAATCCACATACTAAGTAGTTTGCATAGTCTGCAAACCATGGAATTTCATTATAATCTATCTTCAATAGATATTCATCAGGAAAGTTGTCTTGTATGGCCGATTCATTTAGAACTTCTAATTCGGGATTTTCAAGACGAGAAAGATGATCAGCGGCGAGATTTTCTGCTCCTCTTTTATCTCGGATTTCAATATCGAATTCTTGTAAAAGTAAGATCCAACGAATTAATCGTGGTTTAGCATCTTGTTTCGAAAATAGGTATCTAAGAGCAGAATGGTCGGTATAGACCACCGTTTTTGCTAGAACGAGATATGAACGAAATTTGTCAAAAGCAAAGACAATAGCAAGGAGTTCTTTTTCAGTAGTTGTGTAATTTGTTTGTGCTCCTTGTAATATCTTACTAGCATAATATATAGGTTGAAATCGTTTTTCAATCCTTTGTCCTATAACGGCTCCCATTGCAAAATTACTTGCATCGCACATTAGTTCAAACGGTAGATTCCAATTTGGTGTTATCATGGTCGGCGCATTAGTGAGTTTCTCTTTAAGAATATTAGAAGATTTGATGCATTCATCTGAAAAGATGAATGGAGCATCCTTTTCTAGGAGTTTATTCATAGGAGTGGCAATTTTAGAAAAATCTTTTATGAAACGTCGGTAAAAACCTGCATGCCCTAGAAAACTCCTAACTCCTCTAACATTGGTGGGATGTGGAAGTTTAGCAATTACATCTACTTTAGCTCTATCCACTTCAATTCCTTCCTTTGAAATTTTATGACCAAGAACGATGCCTTCTTTAACCATGAAATGGCATTTCTCCCAATTAAGTACTAGATTTGATTGTTCGCATCTAATAAGCATTCGTTCAAGATTAGCTAGACATGATTCAAATGTATCACCGAAAACTGAAAAGTCATCCATGAAAACTTCCATGCATTCTTCTATCATGTCGTGAAAAATCGCCATCATGCACCTTTGAAAGGTTGCAGAGGCGTTGGAAAGTCCAAATGACATGCGTTTGTAAGCAAAAGTACCATAAGGGCACGTGAACGTGGTTTTCTCTTGATCTTCGGGTGCTATTGGAATTTGAAAATATCCGGAAAATCCATCAAGAAAACAATAATAACTATTTTTGGCTAATCTTTCCAACATTTGATCAATGAAAGGTAAGGGAAAGTGATCTTTTCTGGTGGCGTCATTTAATTTTCTATAATCAATACATACACGCCATCCTGTTACAGTCCTAGTAGGAATAAGCTCATTTTTTTCATTTGTGATGACAGTCATGCCACCCTTCTTAGGCACGCATTGAACTGGGCTTACCCATGGACTATCAGAGATCGGATAAATTAAACCTGCATCTAGCAGTTAAATAATTTCTTTTTTGACAACATCTTGCATATTAGGATTTAGTCTTCGTTGGCGTTGCACATACGTTTTATGACCTTCTTCCATAAGGATTTTATGTGTGCAATGCGAAGGACTTATTCCTTTAATATCATGAATCTTCCATGCAATGGCTGGTTTATGTGCTTTCAACACAGAAATGAGTTGTGATTTCTCATTTTCAGTAAGAGAAGACGATAATGTTACAGGTAATTCAGATTCACCATGTAAATAAGCGTATTCTAAATGGTTTGGAAGTGGCTTTAACTCTAATTTCGGAGGTTCTTCTATCGATGATTTATATCGATATCTGTCTTCTTCTTTTAGCATTTGAATTTCTTCTGTTGTTGGTTCATATCCATTTACTAATAGTGTAGCTAACATTTCAACTTCATCAATTGGTTCAGTTCCTTCTCCTAAAGAACATTCTCCTGTTCCTTGTAATTCTGGAAATTCTTCTAATAATTCTGCATGTGAATCTATAGTTTGAATATAATAACATGTATCATCTGCTGATAATGCTAAAAACGAACATATATTTCATAGCATTATTCCTCAAGAAAGACAAGTTTTTAGTTGCAATTGTTCTATTTACAAGTGATATTCGTTTAAATAATAAAAGGTGAAGACAAAAGACAGATTCGACGAATTGAAGACGCAAACGACCAAAAAGCTCAAAAGTACAAAATACAATCAATGAGGTTCAAATTATTGATAAGAAACGTCTCAAAATTACAAGAGTACAAGATTCAAAACATAAAGTACAAGATATTAAATTGTACGCAAGTACGTTCGAAAATCCGGAACCGGGACCAGAGTCAACTCTCAACGCTCGACGCAACGGACTAAAAATTACAAGTCAACTATGCACATAAATATAATATAATATTTAAATAATTCTTATAATTATTTAATATATTATATTATTTATAAAACAGTCAGCAGAAGAAAACAACCAAATATGAGCCTCCCCAGCTGGCCATGCGATCGCATGGCCTGGAAGGCATAAATCCATGCGATTGCATGAGCCCCAGTTCCAGCCCACATGCCTATAAAAATCGAGCTTTGGTGCACCACAAATCCATCTATCTTTATCTTCTCTCCATTCATACGTAATATTTATATTTATAATTTATATTTTAATTTTAATTTTAATTATAATTCTAATAATAAGGGTATGTTAGCGAATATTGTAAGGGTGTAAGTCGAAATTCTGTCCTTGTAACGCTACGCCATTTTTAATCATTGTAAGTTATGTTCAACCTTTTTACATTAATGTCTCGTAGCTAAGTTATTATTATACTTATTTAAAACGAAGTAATCATGATGTTGGGCTAATTACTAAAATTGGGTAATTGAGCTTTGTACCATAATTGGGGTTTGGACAAAAGAACGACACTTGTGGAAATTAGACTATGGGCTATTAATGGGCTTTATATTTGTTTAACTAAATGATAGTTTGTTAATGTTAATATAAAGATTTACAATTGGGCGTCCCTATAAATTACCATATACACTCAATCGGACACGATGGGCGGGGTATTTATATGTACGAATAATCGTTCATTTAACCGGACACGGGAATGGATTAATAGCCACTAGAATAATTAAAACAGGGGTGAAATTATGTACAAGGACACTTGGTATAATTGATAACAAAATATTAAAACCTTGGGTTACACTCAGTCGACATCCTGGTGTAATTATTAAACAAAGTATTAAAATATAGTTACAGTTTAAGTCCCCAATTAGTTGGAATATTTAACTTCAGGTATAAGGATAATTTGACGAGGACACTCGCACTTTATATTTATGACTGATGGACTGTTATGGACAAAAACCAGACGGACATATTAAATAATCCAGGACAAAGGACAATTAACCCATGGGCATAAAACTAAAATTAACACGTCAAACATCATGATTACGGAAGTTTAAATAAGCATAATTCTTTTATTTCATATTTAATTTCCTTTATTTTATATTTAATTGCACTTCTAATTATCACATTTTTATTTATTGTTATTGTATTTAATTGCACTTTTAATTTTCGTACTTTTTAATTATAACAAGTTTATTTTATCGCACTTTTATTATTCGCAATTTCATTATCGTTATTTACTTTACGCTTTAATTTAAGTCTTGTATTTATTTTTAATATTTTACATTTGGTTTTAACTGCGACTAAAGTTTTAAAATCGACAAACCGGTCATTAAACGGTAAAAATCCCCCTTTATAATAATAATATTACTTATATATATATTTGTATTTTTATAAAAGTAAACTAATATAGCGTTAAGCTTTGTTTAAAAAGATTCCCTGTGGAATGAACCGGACTTACTAAAAACTACACTACTGTACGATTAGGTACACTGCCTATAAGTGTTGTAGCAAGGTTTAAGTATATCCATTCTCTAAATAAATAAATATCTTGTGTAAAAATGTATCGTATTTAATAGTATTTCCTTGTAAAAATTAATAGCTATTTTCTATATACCTCGCACGACACCAAGTATTTTTGGCGCCGCTGCCGGGGAAAGTCTTAAAAGCCGGAAGCGCAACGCTATATATATAAAAAAAAAGATTTTTACTTTTAGTACGCTTTTGTAAAAATACGTTTTAAATATTCAAAAATATTAAAAGAAAAACAAAAATATAAATATATTTTTTTAAGAGTTTGGTAAATATTTAAGTTTTATAAAGTTTCTTTATTTCTATTTTTTTTAGTTTGTAAAAATATAAGTTTTATTTAATTTATAAATATATTTTATATTTTACAGCAAAAAAAAAAAAATTTATTAATTCGGCCTGTACTGTAGCAGCCCACTCTGTGGCCCGAAACCCTAGTCCATGCGATCGCATGGCTGGGCAACTGAGGACTCATGCGATCGCATGAGCCCATCTGACACGCCAGACTGCAGCCAGCAATCATTACGGAGTATAATTATTAATTATAATTAATTATAACCCTAATTAGGGTTTAGGTTATTTTATTACTTTAGATTAGTTTTAATTAATTTGTATTTAAAATTTTAATTAGTTTTTATAAATTACAAAATTAATAGTTTAATAAAATAAATAATAAAAAATAATATTTTTATAAAAATTGTACTTTTTACAACTTTTTGTATATTTTTATATTTTGTCCCTTTTTAATCGTTTTAGCGTAATATTTGTATTTTTAGCTCATACTTAGATTTAAATATAGTTTTTGCCATAGTTATTTTTACTTCTAGATTTTTAGGCTTTGCTGTCCTTAAGTGCTTTTTCTTTAGACTAAGATTTAAGTGTTTTAGAATTTTGCGACGCCTTTTTAAGTTTTAGTTTCTTTTTAAGTTATTTCCATTTGGGATATAGTTTTTCCTGTAAGCTTTAATATTTTTAGACGACTTTTACCTATGTATCAATTATCATTCCAATTAGTAATCTCAATTTGCGATTATAATTTTAAGTTAGTTGTAGTAATAAGGTTAGGTTAGTCAAGTATTTTTTTTAGTTTTATAAGTTTCTTTTATTTTTCCGTCACCTTTTATTTTTCAACCATTTTTCTTTTTCGACCTTTTTCCGACGAACTCTTTTTCTTTCTTATTTCTCGTTATTCTAGTTTTAGGACATAGATTTTTGTTCTACTCCTTATCTAAATTTCTTAAAATTACGAAAATTTATTTTAAGTGGTTAAATTGATAGACATCAAAATTTTCTGGTTCGTAGTAATAGTTGGATTTGTACGTGGA
Organism: Rutidosis leptorrhynchoides; assembly: GCF_046630445.1. NCBI lineage: Eukaryota > Viridiplantae > Streptophyta > Magnoliopsida > Asterales > Asteraceae > Rutidosis > Rutidosis leptorrhynchoides. The sequence goes on along the minus strand of NC_092341.1, from coordinate 93,567,935 downwards.
CCGGGTTATTGGAGCCAAACAGTCCTCAATTATATTGAGACCAAACGAATCCTGCCCCTCTGCTGCATCTTTTGGCTATTCGAAACGTGGGCAAAATCAGAAAAGTCTATTGATTGGATAACTTATTATAATTTTTCTTTCCTTTTAAAAACTAATAGGATATTCAGTGAATGCACCGAGTAAGACGTTCACCACCTTTTGTACGTTCACCACCTGTAACTAGATCAAGACATTTAGCAAATATTACCGCCGTTGATTTCTCTTTAGAATCGTCATCCAGTCGACCAAGTACTTCAGTTCAAATTTCCGATAATCCATTTTTTGAACCCGACCTCACAATTGAGAATCCGGAGAATATTCAGGAACGATTCGTAGATCCTGAACCACTAAACTTTCCTTCGGAACCACCAATCATTCAAACAGAGATTGTTGAGGAACGAACCATTAAATCAGAATCCTCTAGTGATTCCGATTCAACAAATTCAATTATGGAGAATATGGAACCTTTAAGTATGGAAGACCGAATGAGAGCTAAACGCACTGGCCAAGGTCACGCAATTACTCATCCAGACATTAATGCGCCAGATTATGAAATCAAAGGACAAATTCTACACATGGTGACTAATCAATGCCAATTTAGTGGTGCGCCGAAGGAAGATCCAAATGAACATTTACGTACCTTTAATAGGATCTGCACACTATTTAAAATAAGAGAAGTGGAGGATGAACAGATATATCTCATGTTATTTCCCTGGACTTTAAAGGGAGAAGCCAAAGATTGGTTGGAATCGTTACCTGAAGGGGCGATTGATACATGGGATGTTTTAGTTGAAAAATTTCTTAAACAATTCTTTCCTGCATCTAAAGCCGTAAGACTTCAAGCAGAAATTGTTACGTTCACACAGAAACCGAATGAAACTCTATATGAGGCGTGGACAAGATATGGAAAGTTATTAAGAGGATGTCCGCAACATGGTTTAGACACCTGTCAAATAGTACAAATATTCTACCAAGGATGCGACATCACTACAAGGAAAGACATAGATATAGCAGCTGGTGGTTCTATTATGAAGAAAACCGAAACTGATGCTTACAAAATTATTGATAACACTGCTTCCCACTCACATGAGTGGCACCAAGAAAAAGATATCGTTAGATCATCTAAAGCAGCTAGAGCCGATTCTAGCCATGACTTAGATTCCATTTCCGCAAAGATAGATGCTGTGGAGAGACGAATGGAAAAAATGACTAAAGATATTCACTCAATACGAATTAGTTGTGAGCAGTGTGGAGGACTACATTTGACAAAAGATTGTCTCAGTATTGATTTAACAATGGAACAAAGAGAGAATATTTCATACATAAACCAAAGGCCTGGATATAATTATCAGAATAATTATCAACCGCCAAGACCGATTTACAATCAAAACCAGAATTATAACCGAAATATTCCATACAACAACCAACAAGGTCCTAGCAATCAACAAGTATCCAATAATAATTACAATCAGCAAAGACCGAATTTTCAAAACAAACCACCACAACAAACCGATGATAAAAAGCCGAATTTAGAAGATATGATGACAAAGCTAGTTGAAACTCAAACGCAATTTTTCACATCTCAGAAACAAACCAATGAACAAAATTCTCAAGCATTTAGAAATCAACAAGCTTCTATTCAAAATCTGGAACAAGAAGTAAGTAACCTAGCAAGGTTAATAGGTGAAAGAAAACCGGGAAGTCTACCTAGTGATACAAATGCTAACCCCCAGAATGAAACAGCTAAAGCCATTACCACAAGAAGTGGTACAACACTTAAACCACCTGAAATACCTGTAATTTCTGATGAAGCTATTCCTACTCCACAAGAACCACAACCTGATCAAGATAAGGAAAAAGAACCGGTAGTTGAAAAGGTTAATGAAGATAACACAGCTAAGGATAAACCTTATGTTAAACCATACCAACCACCACTTCCTTACCCGAGTAAAATGAAGAAAGAGAAACTTGAAGCCGAGCAATCCAAATTCTTGGATATGTTTAAACAGATAAATGTAAATCTTCCTTTCATTGATGTGATTTCAGGAATGCCTAGATATGGTAAATTCTTGAAAGATCTAATCTCAAATAGAAAGAAAATGGAAGAACTCTCGGCTGTTACCATGAATGCTAATTGTTCAGCAGTGCTGTTGAATAAGATATCAGAAAAACTATCTGATCCAGGAAGTTTCACAATTCCATGTTTTCTGGGTAGGCTTAGTTCAATAGAAGCATTGGCAGACTTAGGTGCTAGTATAAATCTAATGCCGTATTCACTATACGCTAAACTAGACCTTGGAGAATTGAAACCAACCAGAATAAGCATACAACTAGCCGATAGATCAATAAAATATCCTAGAGGGATAATGGAGAACATGCTAGTTAAAGTTTGTACTTTAGTATTTCCAGTAGATTTTGTTGTTTTGGACATGGAAGAAGATTCTCAAGTTCCTCTCATATTAGGAAGACCATTCTTAAACACGGCTAAAGCAATGATAGACGTGTTCGGTAAGAAACTGACCCTAAGTATAGAGGATGAGAGTGTTACCTTTTCAGTTGATAGAGCAATGCAACAACCACAATCTGCAGATGATACATGTTATTATATTCAAACTATAGATGCACATGCAGAATTATTAGAAGAATTTCCAGAATTACAAGGAACAGGAGAATGTTCTTTAGGAGAAGGTAATGAACCAATTGATGAAGCTGAAATATTAGCTACACTTATAGCTAATGGATATGAACCAACAACAGAAGAAATTCAAATGCTAAAAGAAGAAGACAGATATCGATATAAATCATCGATAGAAGAACCACCGAAATTAGAGTTAAATCCACTTCCAAACCATTTGGAATACGCTTATTTACATGGTGAATCTGAATTACCTGTAATAATATCGTCTTCTCTTACTGAAAATGAGAAATCACAACTCATTTCTGTGTTGAAATCTCATAAACCAGCCATTGCATGGAAGATTCATGATATTAAAGGAATAAGTCCTTCGTATTGCACACATAAAATCCTTATGGAAGAAGGTCATAAAACGTATGTGCAATGCCAACGAAGACTAAATCCTAATATGCAAGATGTAGTTAAAAAAGAGATTATTAAACTGCTAGATGCAGGTTTAATTTATCCAATTTCTGATAGTCCATGGGTAAGCCCAGTTCAATGCGTGCCTAAGAAGGGTGGCATGACTGTCATTACAAATGAGAAAAATGAGCTTATTCCTACTAGGACTGTAACAGGATGGCGTGTATGTATTGATTATAGAAAATTAAATGACGCCACTAGAAAAGATCACTTTCCCTTACCTTTCATAGATCAAATGTTGGAAAGATTAGCCGGAAATAGTTACTATTGTTTTCTAGATGGATTTTCCGGATATTTTCAAATTCCAATATCACCCGAAGATCAAGAGAAAACCACATTCACGTGCCCTTATGGTACTTTTGCTTACAAATGCATGCCATTTGGACTTTGCAACGCCCCTGCAACCTTTCAAAGGTGTATGATGGCGATTTTTCACGACATGATAGAAGAATGCATGGAAGTTTTCATGGATGACTTTTCAGTCTTCGGTGATACATTTGAATCATGTCTAGTTAATCTTGAACGAATGCTTATTAGATGCGAACAATCAAATCTAGTACTTAATTGGGAGAAATGCCATTTCATGGTTAAAGAAGGCATCGTTCTTGGACATAAAATTTCAAAAGAAGGAATTGAAGTGGATAGAGCTAAAGTAGATGTAATTGCTAAACTTCCACATCCCACCAATGTTAGAGGAGTTAGGAGTTTTCTAGGGCATGCCGGTTTTTACCGACGTTTCATAAAAGATTTTTCTAAAATTGCCACTCCTATGAATAAACTCCTAGAAAAGGATGCTCCATTCATCTTTTCAGACGAGTGTATCAAATCTTTTAATATTCTTAAAGAAAAACTCACTAATGCACCGATCATGATAACACCAAATTGGAATCTACCATTTGAACTAATGTGCGATGCAAGTGATTTTGCAATGGGAGCCGTTTTAGGACAAAGGATTGAAAAACAATTTCAACCTATATATTATGCTAGTAAGACGTTACAAGGAGCACAAACAAACTATACAACTACTGAAAAAGAACTCCTTGCTATTGTCTTTGCTTTTGACAGATTTCGATCATATCTCGTTCTAGCAAAAACGGTGGTCTATACCGACCATTCTGCTCTTAGATACCTATTTTCGAAACAAGATGCTAAACCAAGATTAATACGTTGGATCTTACTCTTACAAGAGTTTGATATTGAAATTCGAGATAAAAGAGGAGCAGAAAATCTCGCCGCTGATCATCTTTCTCGTCTTGAAAATCCTGAGTTAGAAGTTCTAAATGAATCGGCCATACAAGACAACTTTCCTGATGAATATCTATTGAAGATAGATTATAAAAAAATTCCATGGTTTGCAGACTATGCAAACTACTTAGTTTGTGGATTCCTTGAAAAAGGATTATCGTACCAAAGACGAAAGAAATTCTTCAGTGATATAAAACACTATTTTTGGGAAGATCCACATCTGTTTAAAAGTTGTCCAGATGGAATAATACGCCGATGTATATTTGGAGATGAAGCTAGTAAAATTTTAAACCATTGTCACACAGGACCAACTGGAGGGCATTATGGGCCTCAACTAACAACAAGAAAAGTTTATGATGCTGGATTCTATTGGCCTACAATTTACAAAGACGCACACCTTCTTTGCAAATCCTGTGATGCTTGTCAAAGGGCCGGAAAAATAAGTCAATGTGATGAAATGCCACAGAATGTCATCCAAGTATGTGAAGTATTTGACATTTGGGGTATTGACTTTATGGGTCCATTTCTGAAATCTCATAATAATCTATATATACTCGTAGCCATTGATTATGTATCTAAATGGGCGGAAGCACAAGCTCTCCCAACTAACGATGCACGAGTTGTAGTCAACTTTTTAAAACGTCTTTTTGCAAGGTTTGGAACACCGAAAGCTTTAATAAGTGATCGGGGTACTCATTTCTGTAATAATCAACTTGAGAAAGTTCTTAAAAGATATGGAGTAACTCATAAAATCTCCACCGCATATCATCCACAAACAAGTGGACAAGTTGAAAATACCAACCGAGCTTTAAAACGTATTCTAGAGAAAACCGTAGGATCAAATCCGAAGGAATGGTCCATTAAATTGGAGGATGCACTCTGGGCTTTTAGAACAGCCTACAAAACTCCAATTGGAACCACACCTTTTAGACTTGTTTATGGAAAAGCATGTCATCTTCCAGTAGAAATTGAACACAAAGCATTTTGGACTTCGAAGACATGTAATCTTGATTTACATGAAGCTGGACGTCTACGATTAAGTCAACTAAACGAATTAGAAGAATTAAGACATGAAGCATACGAGAATTCGTTAATCTATAAAGAAAGAACGAAGAAATAGCATGATAAAAGAATCAGAAGTTCAAAAGAATTTAAAGAAGGAGACAGAGTTCTTCTTTTCAATTCACAATTCAAGTTATTTCCCGGAAAATTGAAATCAAGATGGTCTGGACCATTCATAGTCAAAAGAGTTTTCCCATACGGAACGATAGAATTAATAAATTCAAATGGGATTGAATTTAAAGTTAATGGTCACAGAGTTAAACATTACATACATAGTCCGATGGAAGTCGACAACGAAGTTAATCACAATTTCGACACCACAGCTAACTAAGTGTGGGGAGAATCAAGTCTTTAAAGGATAATATGTATTTCTGTTAGAGTTAGATTGTCTGTTTTCGTGTAGTTCTCAAAAATGGAACCCGAATGGTCTTTTCCTAGCAGACCCTAAAGAACTAGTCTTCTCCCCCCATTCTGAATTTTTATTTTTTTAGGTTTTTACAAAATGAAGACTGCCTGTGAACTAAACCATGGTCTAATGCTACACGCTTTGATCACTAAACGTAATAATGACACACTACCGAGTGAAATAGTATCAGTAATCAGAGAAAGAATGGACGGAGTTAGAAAAGAATCTAGATGCGAAGATAATAAGTTACAATTTGGTAAAGGAAAATCAAAATCCGCAGCAAAAAGAAGAGCACGACACCTAGAACGATGTCACAAATGCGGAAAATGGTCACATGGAGGTAAATGTTCAAATAATCAAACCTATTCAAATACCGAATTTGTTACTTTATGCAGAGACGGACCGTTCATATGTTTAGAAGAAAAGACACTGAATGCTCGAGGTTACGCCTATGTAGCCATGGAAAACCAATTAAACCGACTATCTTATGAATGGGATAGATCATATAACTAAGAAATCTATTTCACAGGTATGTCTGTACATTTTTTATTTTTATTTTTTTTAACCTTTTGATAATAAACGCTAATTTGTTCGCTATAAAGTATTAAATTGGTATTAAATAAAATTAGGTTTGGCGACCGAAATTATTGATATCATTCAAAAATTTATTACATCACTGCGAAATTTAACGTTTATTCTTAAGGTATAAATATCTTTAATCAATCAACCCAAAATATTTCAAAAATTCGTCATGAGTTAAATTAGGTCTTGGAACCGAAATTACTTTACCGAAAAGAGAGGCGCATATTTTTTAATATTTGATTGATTAAAGTGGGATAAAAAGCCAAAAAGATTTTTAATTTTATTTTTACCATGTTTTTAAAATTAATATTTAAATCTTAAATTAATATTGTAAACTTTGTAAAAACAATATATTTAAAATTGTAAATATTTGAAAAATTAATATAAGTTTGGTGTGAATTTATAATATGAATTTTTAAATTAAGTTTGGTGTGAATTTTTAATTTTTAAAATATAAATTTTTAATTTTATGCATTTCAAATTTTAAGTTTGGTGTGAATTTTTAATATTAATTTTGAATTTTATTTTTAAGTTATGTGAATTTAAATACAAAAATTTACTTTATCTCATTAAGTTAAAAATACGATTTTTAAAATTCGTCGTAAGTTGAAGACTAGGTCTTTGAACCGAAATTGCTTTACCCAAGGGAGGGACGAGAACTTTTATTATCACTATTTTTAATCTTATTGAAGTAAGGTATAAAAAAAATTAAAATTAAAAAACCCAAAAATCTAAGCTTTTAAAACAATCGCTTGAAAAAGACAAATTTTAAAATTTTGTCGAAGGACGGACTAGGACATCGATCCGAAACGACCTCGTCCTAAGAAAAAGGGAAACAAAATTTTAAAAATTAATCACTTAATTGTTTTATAAGTTAATTTAAAAAAAAAAGAAAAAAAAAGCTGAAAACACTATACCCGGACCCCCATGCGATCGCATGGGTTTTACACTTCAACTCCATGCGATCGCATGGAGCTGAAATCCAGGCCAGAAACAAATACAGCAGCGAGTTCTGCTCTTCACCACAACACACACACATTCACGAACCAACTCCAAAAATTCACCAATTTTCGCCATTTTTCCACTGTAATTCGTCATTTTTCTTGCTCTAATCATGCCTAGATTCTCATTCTTCAGCAAATTGGTAAAAATTACACCCCTAAACTCTATAAATTCCTAGTTTTTGTGATAATTACCAATTTTTTACCTAATGCAATTTTGTTAATTTCTAGTGTAATTAGTGTTAAATTGTTAGTATTTTATGCATGTATAACCTAGATTGATGCTATTTAACATGATTTGAAGCCAAAAACTTCAAAATTTTTAGAAATCTAGGGTTTGTGTTCTTGAGCAATTTGGGGCTTTTTGATATAAACAGGTTATGGTCGATTTTTGTCATGAATCATTGCTAAATTGAGTAGTGTAACATGTTTAGATAGTTAAATGATCCAAACAATGATCCTAAACATGATTTTTGGAGATTAAAGTGGACTTTTTAAGTCCAAAATTCATGAACTTGATTAATTTGATATATTTGCCATTTGAGACATGTTTAATTATTAGTAATGACTATTTTGACATGTTATTTGAGTTAAATGCTTATGAATTTTGTATACATTTTCATATGTGCTTATTTGAAAAGTGTAGAATTGTGAAAAATTGTGAAAATGTGTATAAGTTTAATTTTGATTTAACATGTTATAGTGATTGTTTTAAGTTGTTATTTTGCTAACACTAATGCATATTTGGATGCACAAATTTTGTGTTTAATGTGTTTTACAGAGAGCCGATACTGGAGGTTCAGGAGCATCATCATCTAGACGACCAGCACCAGAACCAGAACCAGAAATGCAACACGAACAAGAACCACAACAAGAACAACAACAACAGCCTGATCAGCACATACCTTATTATGATCCGGTACAGTTTGTTGATGAATTCATAGTATTCCCAATGAGGCCGCCAGTAGAATTCCCAACGATTCCTGAGCACACTCTACATCCTAATCTGAGATTTGATAGAAGATGGAGAGATTACGAGACATATCAAAGGAACAAATTCAAATTGGTAACAAAAAATGTAGAGGTGCCAAGGGTAATCGATTGGGCCCCTTTGGAAACGGTCCATCTAGCTGACCGTGTTAGACAGCTTTTAGTTCAAAGGTATGGCAGTTCTTCTTTTACAGATTGGGAACATCTTTTCACCATTCGTAGACCTGTATATAAGGAATGGTGTGTTGATTTGATAAGTACTGTATCACTTGATACAAATATAGTTAGAATAGATGATAGAAGATTTCTTAGGTTTATCCTTAGCGGTAGGATGTACAGAATGTCCATGTTAGACATGGCCAGGGCTTTACAGATATATACTCCTGGTGAGTTGCTATTACCCGATTGTACAAACTTGATTCATTATGGTGAACGGGTAGATAGTAACTTTGACGCTGACGCCATTTGGAGGCGTATGTCACATTTTGATGTTTTTACACGAGCAGGAGGACACTCCTATACACATATTGACAGAGCCGAGCTTCGTATTATTCATAGATTTTTGGCTAACTCGATTACACAAAGAGGTCATAATAAAGAAAAAATTACCTTATATGATTTATTCTACCTAAAGTGTATTCGGGATCCTAGAAGCTTTGTCAATATCCCTTACTGTGTTGCTTTTTATTTATCTAAAATGGTAGAGGGAATGCAGGACGGGAGTATAATAGGAGGAGGTATTTTTGTTACTCTCATTGGAGAGTATTTAGGTGTTGATAGGAACCAAGGGGGTCCATTACAGATTTGTAGAGAACAGGTTGAGCCCTTAGGATTGAAAGTTTATGTGGGTGCTAAGGTATTGAAAAGTAGACGTAACCAGGCAGTACCCTATGAGGGATCTCATCCTCAGGTAGAGAGGCTCAGACGAGGAAATGGAGGAGGCAGAAGACATTAGGGATGTCTTTCGAGATGCTATTCTTGACGTCCACGTTCGTATAGATGAGGAAGCAATGACGAACGCGGCAAGACATAGTATGTATGAGCAGTGGAACTCCGAGCGAGTATACGAGGATTATAGGCGACGCCAACACGATAGCTGGTTAGTTCATCAGCACCAAATCATGAGCCAGCTATCATATCAGGTACCAAATAACTATGTACCTACTCGACCTGCTCATTTTCCACCACATAGCCCCGATATCCGACCACCCTTTAACCGGTATGACTATGACCAAGCCTATCAGAACACCTATAACCAACAATGGAACCCACCCGATGAGATGAAATGGAACCCCTATCCAAACTGATTTAGTTCCATTTGGTTATTTTTATGATTTTTATGTTTTTATCTTTTGACTTTTTCATGTTTAAACTTATGTTATTGGATATATTTGTGTAATTTTTATTATTATTGTGTACTAATATTTCATATTTAGAATTTGAAAGTGGGATATTAAGTCCCATTTCAAATTGCCATGCATGATTATATTTGTATGTATGTATATTGTCGATTGTACAAAACAGGGTAAAACAGCGCATTTTCAAAGACTGGCATTAAGTTCAGCAAAAGCTACTAATTTTGACGACAAGATGACAAATAAATGTGATGTAACAACAGACGAAATGAACAAATGATATGCACCATTTATCATTCAGCAAACAAACGCCAATATGTTTGCAAACTTTGGTAAAATTTAATCATTTCTACACTAATCACCCTCAATAATTTAAATTGTACTGATTTCTTGCAAATGAGGGCATTGCAAGATCTTAAGTGTGGGAAGGGGTTAAATTCTTTCAGATTTTTAAAATTTTTTTTATCTTTATACACTTGGTTACCATTAAAAATACTAGTAACGTAGTAGTTGTATTAGAATCTAGTGCTCTCTGATAATAAAGAATAGCTCTAGTCTTATATACTGACTACCCAATTCTAGTAAAATTTTTCAAAATTTTCAATTAAATGAACTCAAAATCATGTTTATACATATTTATGAACGATAAAACTAGGTTTTAACACCGAAATTATTGTTACCTCAGAAAGGACATAAATTGAGAAACAAACCAAAATGTTAAAATTCATTTAAAATGGAATAGAGGACGATAAAAAGGAAAATAAAAGCCAAGTGTGGGAAAATTTACCAAGTTATCTTAAACATATGTCACATATATCTGTAACAAATAACTGAAAATACTTTTGCTTTGGATTAAACTAAAAAGTTTTACCGGATTTACTGTAAGAAAGATGGATCTACACGATGAATCAATTCCATCATTAAAAGGAAGTAAAGTCTTCCGAAAAAGACACGCGCTTCTTGATTTAAGTCAGGAAGTTGTCGTCCAGACCAGCTGTAGGTTGACGAAAAACCTAGAAAAGTCATCACTAAAATCAGCAGGAAATCCACGGACCTCAGCATTAAACAGGGTCGCCAAGTGGTCAGATTTATCCTAACTATGAGAAGGATTTATCTCGTAAAATGGGGGGGCACCGTGCAAATTAGCTGGATAAGACTAACAAATCAGATCCCCAGAAAGGATAATCTCCTTAAAGATTAAAAATCAGCTTTTAAGCCTGATATTACTCAATCCTAGAGATTGACCTTAAAGATTGAGAATTCAAACTCATGGAATTCAATGATATCTAAACTCGAACTTGAACGAGAAAATATTTTGATCAAAATTACAAACCGATTTGTTTTCTAAAAACCCTATTTTCAATGCGTTCATTACCATTGAACGTAAAATCCTAGGAATTCACCTGGAATTCATTAGGTCACCTGAACAAAATCGGGTGTCAACCGTAAGAACGGTGGTTGCATAGCATGGTCAAAGACAGGACCTTGTGCCAGACCGAAAAATTATAAGGGTGAGCTTTACTATTGCTCCTACCAAGGATAGTAATTGCATCCGACACGTTATAGACCATAATTAAAAGCATGTCAGGGGACATTGCCTTAACAGTTGCTTGTTCAACGCTTTCCTTTACAACCGGACGGTAGTTTATCGAAAGGTAATATACGGGACAAGTAAACTGGACGTGTCGCTTTCCAAATACAAGGTTAGCAAGTGGGTGACACAAAATCGCAAGTTTTGAGCTAAAATTTTCAAATCTGAAACCCACCAAACCCACAAAAATATTTTGCAAACACCGGTGAAGGGTTATTCCAGAAAACTTATCTAGGGTAAAAGCTAGATTGAATTTTCAAAAGATCAAATATTTTCATAAAGATCCAATTTTCTTAAGGATCTACATTTTCATAGTCATGTGGGACTGTAAACCGCCTTTCAAATGTGCACTTTGCTTTGGAAACCAAAAGTAAATCGGCTATTTGATTGCAAGTGTCGTTGACCTAAACCCGAGGCAACTGTGGATGACACACCCACCTTTAACCATGGTTCTATCGTTACTACAATTGTTTATGCCGCCGTATAGAAATCACTGATGTACAAAGTGTGAAGAATAAAGAAGTGATTCTAGTATTTCAAGATGATATTGCTTGAGGACAAGCAACGCTTAAGTGTGGGAATATTTGATAATGCTAAAAACGAACATATATTTCATAGCATTATTCCTCAAGAAAGACAAGCTTTTAGTTGCAATTGTTCTATTTACAAGTGATATTCGTTTAAATAATAAAAGGTGAAGACAAAAGACAGATTCGACGAATTGAAGACGCAAATGACCAAAAAGCTCAAAAGTACAAAATACAATCAATGAGGTTCAAATTATTGATAAGAAACGTCTCAAAATTACAAGAGTACAAGATTCAAAACATAAAGTACAAGATATTAAATTGTACGCAAGTACGTTCAAAAATCCGGAACCGGGACCAGAGTCAACTCTCAACGCTCGACGCAACGGACTAAAAATTACAAGTCAACTATGCACATAAATATAATATAATATTTAAATAATTCTTATAATTATTTAATATATTATATTATTTATAAAACCGTCGGCAGAAGAAAACAACCAAATATGAGCCTCCTCAGCTGGCCATGCGATCGCATGGCCTGGAAGGCATAAATCCATGCGATCGCATGAGCCCCAGTTCCATCCCACATGCCTATAAAAATCGAGCTTTGGTGCACCACAAATCCATCTATCTTTCTCTTCTCTCCATTCATACGTAATATTTATATTTATAATTTATATTTTAATTTTAATTTTAATTATAATTCTAATAATAAGGGTATGTTAGCGAATATTGTAAGGGTGTAAGTCGAAATTTTGTCCGTGTAATGCTACGCCATTTTTAATCATTGTAAGTTATGTTCAACCTTTTTACATTAATGTCTCGTAGCTAAGTTATTATTATGCTTATTTAAAACGAAGTAATTATGATGTTGGGCTAATTACTAAAATTGGGTAATTGGGCTTTGTACCATAATTGGGGTTTGGACAAAAGAACGACACTTGTGGAAATTAGACTATGGGCTATTAATGGGCTTTATATTTGTTTAACTAAATGATAGTTTGTTAATGTTAATATAAAGATTTAAAATTGGGCGTCCCTATAAATTACCATATACACTCAATCGGACACGATGGGCAGGGTATTTATATGTACGAATAATCGTTCATTTAACCGGACACGGGAATGGATTAATAGCCACTAGAATAATTAAAACAGGGGTGAAATTATGTACAAGGACACTTGGTATAATTGATAACAAAATATTAAAACCTTGGGTTACACTCAGTCGACATCCTGGTGTAATTATTAAACAAAGTATTAAAATCTTGTTACAGTTTAAGTCCCCAATTAGTTGGAATATTTAACTTCGGGTATAAGGATAATTTGACGAGGACACTCGCACTTTATATTTATGACTGATGGACTGTTATGGACAAAAACTAGACGGACATATTAAATAATCCAGGACAAAGGACAATTAACCCATGGGCATAAAACTAAAATTAACACGTCAAACATCATGATTACGGAAGTTTAAATAAGCATAATTCTATTATTTCATATTTAATTTCCTTTATTTTATATTTAATTGCACTTCTAATTATCGCATTTTTATTTATTGTTATTGTATTTAATTGCACTTTTAATTTTCGTACTTTTTAATTATCGCAAGTTTATTTTATCGCACTTTTATTATTCGCAATTTCATTATCGTTATTTACTTTACGCTTTAATTTAAGTCTTGTATTTATTTTTAATATTTTACATTTGGTTTTAACTGCGACTAAAGTTTTAAAATCGACAAACCGGTCATTAAACGGTAAAAATCTCCCTTTATAATAATAATATTACTTATATATATATTTTTATTTTTATAAAAGTAAACTAATATAGCGTTAAGCTTTGTTTAAAAAGATTCCCTGTGGAACGAACCGGACTTACTAAAAACTACACTACTGTACGATTAGGTACACTACCTATAAGTGTTGTAGCAAGGTTTAAGTATATCTATTCTCTAAATAAATAAATATCTTGTGTAAAAATGTATCGTATTTAATAGTATTTCCTTGTAAAAATTAAAAGCTATTTTCTATATACCTCGCACGACATCATCTGCAGATTGCGGTTGTTGCATTGCTCTATCAACTGAAAAGGTAACACTCTCGTCCTCTATACTTAGGGTCAGTTTCTTACCAAACACGTCTATCATTGCTTTAGCCGTGTTTAAGAATGGTCTTCCTAATATGAGAGGAACTTGAGAATCTTCTTCCATGTCCAGAACAACAAAATCTACTGGAAATACTAAAGTACCAACTTTAACTAGCATGTTCTCCATTATCCCTCTAGGATATTTTAGAGATCGATCGGGTAGTTGTATACTTATTCTTGTTGGTTTCAATTCTCCAAGGTCTAGTTTAGCGTATAGTGAATACGGCATTAAATTTATACTAGCACCTAAGTCTGCCAATGCTTCTATTGAACTAAGACTACCCAGAAAACATGGAATTGTGAAACATCCTGGATCAGATAATTTTTCTGGTATCTTATTCAACAGTACTGCAGAACAATTAGCATTCATAGTAACAGCCGAGAGTTCTTCCATTTTCTTTCTATGCGTGATTAGATCTTTCAAGAATTTAGCATATCTAGGCATTCCTGAAATCACATCAATGAAAGGAAGATTTACATTTATCTGTTTAAACACATCCAAGAATTTGGATTGCTCGGCTTCAAGTTTTTCCTTTTTCATTTTACTTGGGTAAGGAAGTGGTGGTTGGTATGGTTTAACATAAGGTTTAGCCTTAACTATGTTATCTTCATTAACCTTTTCAACTACAGGTTCTTTTTCCTTATCTTGTTCAGGTTGTGGTTCTTGTGGAGTAGGAATAGCTTCATCAGAAGTTACAGGTATTTCAGGTGGTTTAAGTGTTGTACCACTTCTTGTGGTAATGGCTTTAGCTGTTTCATTTCGGGGGTTAGCATTTGTATCACTAGGTAAACTTCTCGGTTTTCTTTCACCTATTAACCTTGCTAGGTTACTTATTTCTTGTTCCAAATTTTGAATAGAAGCTTGTTGATTTCTAAATGCTTGAGCATTTTGTTCATTAGTTTGTTTCTGAGATGTGAAAAACTGCGTTTGAGTTTCAACTAGCTTTGTCATCATATCTTCTAAATTCGGCTTTTTATCATTGGGTTGTGGTGGTTTGTTTTGAAAATTAGGTCTTTGCTGGTTGTAAGTATTATTGGATACTTGTTGATTGCTAGGACCTTGTTGGTTGTTGTATGGAATATTTCGATTATAATTCTGATAATTATTTCCAGGCCTTTGGCTTAGATATGAAACATTCTCTCTTTGTTCCATTGTTAGTTCAATACTGAGACAATCTTTTGTCAAATGTGGTCCTCCACACTGCTCACAACTAATTCGTATTGAGTGGATATCTTTAGTCATCTTTTCCATTCGTCTCTCGACAGCATCTATCTTTGCAGAAATGGAATCTAAGTCATGGCTAGAATCGGCTCTAGCTGCTTTAGATGATCTAACGATATCTTTTTCTTGGTGCCACTCATGTGAGTGGGAAGCAGTGTTATCAATAATTTTGTAAGCATCAGTTTTGGTTTTCTTCATAATAGAACCACCAGCTGTAATATCGATGTCTTTTCATGTAGTGATGTCGCATCCTTGGTAGAATATTTGTACTATTTGACAGGTGTCTAAACCATGTTGCGAACATCCTCTTAATAACTTTCCAAATCTTGTCAATGCCTCATATAGAGTTTCATTCGGTTTCTGTGTGAACGTAACAATTTCTCCTTGAAGTCTTACAGCTTTAGATGCAGGAAAGAATTGTTTAAGAAATTTTTCAACTAAAACGTCCCATGTATCAATCTCCCCTTCAGGTAATGATTCCAACCAATCTTTGACTTCTCCCTTTAAAGTCCAGGGAAATAACATGAGATATATCTGTTCATCTTCCACTTCTCGGATTTTAAATAGTGTGCAGATCCTATTAAAGGTACGAAGATGTTCGTTTGGATCTTCCTTCGGCGCACCACTAAATTGGCATTGATTAGTCACCATATGTAGAATTTGTCCTTTGATTTCATAATCTGGCGCATTAATGTCTGGATGAGTAATTGCGTGACCTTGGCCAGTGCGTTTAGCTCTCATTCGGTCTTCCATACTTAAAGGTTATGTTACTTCCATAATTGAATTTGTTGAATCGGAATCACTAGAGGATTCTGATTTAATGGTTTGTTCCTCAACAATCTCTGTTTGAATAATTGGTGGTTCTGGAGGAAGAATTAATGGTTCAGGATCTACGAATCGTCCCTGAATATTTTCCGGATTCTCAATTGTGAGGTCGGGTTCAAAAAATGGATTATCGGAAATTTGAACTGGAGTACTTGGTCGACTGGATGACGATTCTAAAGAAAAATCAACGGCGGTAATATTTGCTAGATGTCTTGATCTAGTTACAGGTGGTGAACGTACAAAAGGTGGTGAACGTCTTGCTCGGTGCATTCACTGAATATTCTATTAGTTTTTAAAAGGAAAGAAAAATTATATAAGTTATCTAATTAATAGACTTTTCTGATTTTGCCCACGTTTCGAATAGCCAAAAGATGCAGCAGAGGGGCAGTATTCGTTTGGTCTCAATATAATTGAGGACTGTTTGGCTCCAATAACCCGGTCCACATACAAATCCAACTATTACTACGAACCAGAAAATTTTGATGTCTATCAATTTAACCACTTAAAATAAATTTTCGTAAATTTAAGAAATTTAGATAAGAAGTAGAGAAAATTCTAAGTCCTAAAAACTAGAATAGCGAGAAATAAGAAAGAAAAAGAGCGCGTCGAAAAAGAAAATGGTTGAAAAATAAAAGGCGTCGAAAAATAAGAAATAATAAAAAAAATGACTTATAGAACTTAAAAACACTCGACTAAACCAACCTTATTACTATCACTAACATAAAATTAAAATTGCAAATTGAGATTACTAATTGGAGTGATAATTGATACATAGGTAAAAGGCGTCGAAAAATAAAAATAAGAAAGTAGCGCGTTGAAACTTAAAAAGGAACTAAAAACTAAAAACTAAAAGTTGCGTCTAAAAATATTAAAGCTTACAAGTAAAACTATATCCCAAATGGCAATAACTTAAAAAGAAACTAAAACTTAAAAAGGCATCGCAAAATTCTAAAGCACCTAAATCTTAGTCTAAAGAAAAAGCACTTAAGGGATTTTACGGCAATGCCTAAAAATCTAGAAGTAAAAATAACTATGGCAAAAACTATATTTAAAAACTAAAAATGAGCGAAAAATACAAATATTACGCTAAAACAGTTAAAAAGAGACAAAATATAAAAATATACTAAAAGTTGTAAAAAGTACAATTTTTATAAAAATATTATTTTTATAGTATTTATTTTATAAAACTATTAATTTTATAAACTAATTAAACTAATTAAACAAAATAATAATAAAAACTAAAATAAATAATTAATTAAAACCTAATTAGGGTTTTATAATAATAATTATAATAATTACCCCGTAATTAATTGCTGACTAGGGTTTCTGTCGGTGTCAGAGTGGCTCCGCGAGTGGCGGTTCTCGAAGCTGAAAAACTCCGCAAGTCGCGGGGTTCGAAATTTCAGATTAGGTACAGGCCAAAAATCGTTCATTTCAGTTTTTTTTATATTTTCTATTTAAATATTTAAATAAAATATTTATAAAAACTAAATAAAACTTATGTTTTAAAAACTAAAATAAAAATAGAAATACTTTATAATTTTATAAAAATAACAATCTAAAAAAATAGATTTATATATTTATTTTTTTCGTTTTTTTTTAAATTTTTTATATTTTAAATAAACACAAAATATTTAAATAAAACTTATATTTTTTTTTAAATAAAAATAAAGAAACTTTATAAAACTTAAATATTTAACAAACTCTTAAAAATATTTATATTTTTGTTTTCCTTTTTATATTTTTGAATATTTAAAACGTATTTTTACAAAAGCGTATTTTTTGTATATATTAGCGTTGCGCTTCCGGCTTTTAAGCTAGATTTTAAGTTCCCCGGCAGCTGCGCCAAAAATACTTGGTGTTATGCGAGGTGTATATAAAATAGCTTAAATTTTACTAGGAAATACTATTAAATACGATACAATTTTACACAAGATATTTATTTATTTATTGAATGGATATACTTAAACCTTGCTACAACACTTATAGGCAGTGTACCTAATCGTACAGTAGTGTAGTTTTTAGTAAGTCCGGTTCGTTCCACAGGGAAAAAAAATCTTTAAACAAAGCTTAACGCTATATTAGTTTTATTTTATAAAAATACAAATATATATATAAGTAATATTATTATTATAAAGGGGGGTTTTTACCGTTTAATGACCGGTTTGTCGATTTTAAAAACTTTAGTCGCAGTTAAAACCTGATGTAAAATAATAAAAATAAATATAACTTAATTTAAAGCGTGAAGTAAATAACAATAATGAAATTGCGATAAATAAAAGTGTGATAAAATAAAATTGCGATAATTAAAAAGTACGATAATTAAAAGTGCAATTAAATACAATAACAATAAATAAAAGTGCGATAATTAGAAGTGCAATTAAATATAAAATAAAGGAAATTAAATATTAAATAAAATAATTATGCTTATTTAAACTTCCGTAATCATGATGTTTGACGTGTTGATTTTAGTTTTATGCCCATGGGTTAATTGTCCTTTGTCCTGGATTATTTAATATGTCCGTCTGGTTTTTGTCCATAACAGTCCATCAGTCATAAATATAAAGTGCGAGTGTCCTCGTCAAATTATCCTTATACCCGAAGTTAAATATTCCAACTAATTGGGGACTTAAACTGTAACAAGATTTTAATACTTTGTTTAATAATTACACCAGGTTATCGACTGCGTGTAACCCAAGGTTTTAATACTTTGTTAACAATTATGCCAAGTGTCCTTGTACATAATTTCACCCATGTTTTAATAATTCTACTGACTATTAATCCATTCCTGTGTCCGGTTAAATGAACGATTATTCGTACATATAAATACCCCGCCCATCGTATCCGATCGAGTGTATATGGTTATTTATAGGGACGTCCAATTGTAAATCTTTATATTAAAATTAACAAACTATCATTTAGTTAAACAAATATAAAGCCCATTAATAGCCCATAATCTAATTTTCACAAGTGTCGTTCTTTTGTCCAAACCCCAATTATGATACAAAGCCCAATTACCCAATTTTAGTAATTAGTCCAACATCATGATTACTTCGTTTTAAATAAGCATAATAATAACTTAGCTACGAGACATTAAATTAAAAAGGTTGAACATAACTTACAATGATTAAAAATAGCGTAGCGTTACACGGACAGAATTTCGACTTACACCCTTACAACATTCGCTAACATACCCTTATTATTAGGATTAAAAATTAAAATTAAAATTAAAATTTAAATATATATATATATATATATTACGTATATATTGAGAGAGAGAGAGAGATAGATTAATTGATATTAAAAATGATCAGAATTCGTTGGGTTTTATAGGGATTTGAGTCCAGGGAATCTCCGCGACTCGCGGCCCTTTACTTCTTCAAACTCCGCGAGTCGCGGAGTTTGTTTTTACAGCTCACCAAGCCTTGGCTCCTAGCTTGTCGACGGATTATATAAATAAATATAATATATAAATAATTTTAGTAATTATTTAAATATTATATTATATTTATGTGCATAGTTGACTTGTAATTTTTAGTCCGTTGCGTCGAGCGTTGAGAGTTGACTCTGGTCTCGGTTCCGGATTTTTGAACGTCCTTGCGTACAATTTAATATCTTATACTTTGCGTTTTGAATCTTGTACTCTTGTAATTTTGAGACGTTTCTTATCAATAATTGGAATCTCTTTGATTGTATTTTGTACTTTTGAGCTTTTTGGTCGTTTGCGTCTTCAATTCGTCGAATCTGTCTTTTGTCTTCACCTTTTATTATTTAAACGAATATCACTTGTAAATAGGACAATTGCAACTAAAAGCTTGTCTTTCTTGAGGAATAATGCTATGAAATCTATGTTCGTTTTTAGCATTATCAAATATTCCCACACGTGAGCGTTGCTTGTCCTTAAGCAATATAGTCTTGAAATACTAGAATCACTTCTTTATTCTTCACACTTTGTACATCAGTGATTTCTATACGGCGGTATAAACAATGGTAGTAACGATGTGGTTATTTTTATATTCCAGGGGAATTCCTAGGATTTTACGTTCAATGGTAATGAACGCATTGAAAATAGGTTTTTAGAAAACAAATCGGGTGTCAACCGTAAGAATGGTGGTTGCATAGCATGGTCAAAGACAGGACCTTGTGCCAGACCGAAAAATTATAAGGGCGAGCTTTATTATTGCTCCTACAAAGGATAGTAATTGCGTCCGACACGTTATAGACCATAATCAAAAGCATGTAAGGGGACATTGCCTTAACAGTTGCTTGTTCAACGCTTTCCTTTACAACCGGACGGTAGTTTACCGAAAGGTAATATACGGAGCAAGTATACTGGACGTGTTGCTTTCCTAATACAAGGTTAGCAAGTTGGTGACACAAAACCATAAGTTTTGAGACAAAATTTTCAAATCTAAAACCCACCAAACCCACAAAAAGAATTTGCAAACACCGGTGAAGGATTATTCCGGAAAACTTATCTAGGGTAAATGCTAGATTTAATTTTCAAAAGATCAAATGTTTTCATAAAGATCCAATTTCCTTAATGGATCTAAATTTTTATAGTCATGTGGGACTGTAAACCATATCGTTACTACCATTGTTTATACCACCGTAAAGAAATCACTGATGTACAAAGTGTGAAGAATAAAGAAGTGATTCTAGTATTTCAAGATTATATTGCATGAGGACAAGCAACGCTCAAGTGTGGGAATATTTGATAATGCTAAAAACGAACATATATTTCATAGCATTATTCCTCAAGAAAGACAAGATTTTAGTTGCAATTGTCCTATTTACAAGTGATATTCGTTTAAATAATAAAAGGTGAAGACAAAAGACAGATTCGACGAATTGAAGACGCAAACGAACAAAAACCTCAAAATTACAAAATACAATCAAAGAGGTTCCAATTATTGATAAGAAACGTCTCAAAATTACAAGAGTACAAGATTCTAAACGCAAAGTATAAGATATTAAATTGTACGCAAGGACGTTCGAAAATCCGGAACCGGGACCAGAATCAACTCTCAACGCTCGACGCAACGGAATAAAAATTACAAGTCAACTATGCACATAAATATAATATAATATTTAAATAATTACTAAAATTATTTATATATTATATTTATTTATATAATCCGTCGACAAGCTAGGAGCCAAGGCTTGGTGAGCTGTAAAAACAAACTCCACGACTCGCGGAGTTTGAAGAAGGAAAGGGCTGCAAGTCGCGGAGATTCCCTGGACTCAAATCCCTATAAAACCCAACGAATTCTGATCATTTTTAATATCAATTAATCTATCTCTCTCTCAATATATACGTAATATATATATATATATATATATATATATATATATATATATATATATATATATATATATATATATATATATTTATATTTTAATTTTAATTTTAATTTTAAATCCTAATAATAAGGGTATGTTAGCGAATGTTGTAAGGGTGTAAGTCGAAATTCTGTCCGTGTAACGCTACGCTATTTTTAATCATTGTAAGTTATGTTCAACCTTTTTAATTTAATGTCTCGTAGCTAAGTTATTATTATGCTTATTTAAAACGAAGTAATCATGATGTTGGGCTAATTACTAAAATTGGGTAATTGGGCTTTGTACCATAATTGGGGTTTGGACAAAAGAACGACACTTGTGGAAATTAGACTATGGACTATTAATGGGCTTTATATTTGTTTAACTAAATGATAGTTTGTTAATTTTAATATAAAGATTTACAATTGGACGTCCCTATAAATAACCATATACACTCAATCGGACACGATGGGCGGGGTATTTATATGTACGAATAATCATTCATTTAACCGGACATGGGAATGGATTAATAGCCACTAGAATTATTAAAACAGGGGTGAAATTATGTACAAGGACACTTGGCATAATTGTTAACAAAGTATTAAAACCTTGGGTTACACGCAGTCGATAACCTGGTGTAATTATTAAACAAATTATTAAAATCTTGTTACAGTTTAAGTCCCCAATTAGTTGGAATATTTAACTTCGGGTATAAGGATAATTTGACGAGGATACTCGCACTTTATATTTATGACTGATGGACTGTTATGGACAAAAACCAGACGGACATATTAAATAATCCAGGACAAAGGAGAATTAACCCATGGGCATAAAACTAAAATCAACACGTCAAACATCATGATTACGGAAGTTTAAATAAGCATAATTCTTTTATTTCATATTTAATTTCATTTATTTTATATTTAATTGCACTTCTAATTATCGCACTTTTATTTATTGTTATTGTATTTAATTGCACTTTTAATTATCGTACTTTTTAATTATCGCAATTTTATTTTATCGCACTTTTATTTATCGCAATTTCATTATTGTTATTTACTTCACGCTTTAAATTAAGTTATATTTATTTTTATTATTTTACATCAGGTTTTAACTGTGACTAAAGTTTTTAAAATCGACAAACCGATCATTAAACGGTAAAAACCCCCTTTATAATAATAATATTACTTATATATATATTTGTATTTTTATAAAATAAAACTAATATAGCGTTAAGCTTTGTTTAAAGATTTTTTTCCCTGTGGAACGAACCGGACTTACTAAAAACTACACTACTGTACGATTAGGTACACTGCCTATAAGTGTTGTAGCAAGGTTTAAGTATATCCATTCTATAAATAAATAAATATCTTGTGTAAAATTGTATCATATTTAATAGTATTTCGATGTAAAAATAAAGCTATTTTATATACACCTCGCATAACATCAAGTATTTTTGGCGCCGCTGCCGGGGATTTTTAGCCAATTCGAAGTAAGGGTATGTACGGACATATTAAATTAGCCCCGGTAGTTGATTAGTCGAGTAATATTAAAATTAAATTTACAAAATATACTACTGTTAATAACAAAAATTACTTGATGTTATGCGAGGTGTATATAAAATAGCTTTATTTTTACATCGAAATACTATTAAATATGATACAATTTTACACAAGATATTTATTTATTTATAGAATGGATATACTTAAACCTTGCTACAACACTTATAGGCAGTGTACCTAATCGTACAGTAGTGTAGTTTTTAGTAAGTCCGGTTCGTTCCACAGGGAAAAAAAATCTTTAAACAAAGCTTAACGCTATATTAGTTTATTTTATAAAAATACAAATATATATATAAGTAATATTATTATTATAAAGGGGGGTTTTTACCGTTTAATGACCGGTTTGTCGATTTTAAAAACTTTAGTCGCAGTTAAAACCTGATGTAAAATAATAAAAATAAATATAACTTAATTTAAAGCGTAAAGTAAATAACAATAATGAAATTGCGATAAATAAAAGAGCGATAAAATAAAATTGCGATAATTAAAAAGTACGATAATTAAAAGTGCAATTAAATACAATAACAATAAATAAAAGTGCGATAATTAGAAGTGCAATTAAATATAAAATAAAGGAAATTAAATATGAAATAAAAGAATTATGCTTATTTAAACTTCCGTAATCATGATGTTTGACGTGTTGATTTTAGTTTTATGCCCATGGGTTAATTGTCCTTTGTCCTGGATTATTTAATATGTCCGTCTGATTTTTGTCCATAACAGTCCATCAGTCATAAATATAAAGTGCGAGTATCCTCGTCAAATTATCCTTATACCCGAAGTTAAATATTCCAACTAATTGGGGACTTAAACTGTAGCAAGATTTTAATACTTTGTTTAATAATTACACCAGGTTATCGACTGCGTGTAACCCAAGGTTTTAATACTTTGTTAACAACTATGCCAAGTGTCCTTGTACATAATTTCACCCCTGTTTTAATAATTCTAGTGACTATTAATCCATTCCCGTGTCCGATTAAATGAACGATTATTCGTACATATAAATACCCCGCCCATCGTATCCGATCGAGTGTATATGGTTATTTATAGGGACGTCCAATTGTAAATCTTTATATTAAAATTAACAAACTATCATTTAGTTAAATAAATATAAAGCCCATTAATAGCCCAAAGTCTAATTTCCACAAGTGTCGTTCTTTTGTCCAAACCCCAATTATGGTACAAAGTCCAATTACCCAATTTTAGTAATTAGCCCAACATCATGATTACTTCGTTTTAAATAAGCATAATAATAACTTAGCTACGAGACATTAAATTAAAAGGTTGAACATAACTTACAATGATTAAAAATAGCGTAGCGTTACACGGACAGAATTTCGACTTACACCCTTACAACATTCGCTAACATACCCTTATTATTAGGATTTAAAATTAAAATTAAAATTAAAATATAAATATATATATATATTACGTATATATTGAGAGAGAGATAGATTAATTGATATTAAAAATGATCAGAATTCGTTGGGTTTTATAGGGATTTGAGTCCAAACAAACTCCGCACACTAAAAGAAATTGTCCTTATACCTTATAAATATATTTTATTTTATCAATTAATAAAATAATGAATCCCCAAATTACTTGATGTTATGAACCAAGTGTGAGAATATTTGATAATGCTAAAAACGAACATATATTTCATAGCATTATTCTTCAAGAAAGACAAGCTTTTAGTTGCAATTGTTCTATTTACAAGTAATATTCGTTTAAATAATAAAAGGTGAAGACAAAAGACAGATTCGACGAATTGAAGACGCAAACGACCAAAAAGCTCAAAAGTACAAAATACAATCAAAGAGGTTCCAACTATTGATAAGAAACGTCTCAAAATTACAAGAGTACAAGATTCAAAACGCAAAGTATAAGATATTAAATTGTACGCAAGGACGTTTGAAAATTCGGAACCGGGACCAGAGTCAACTCTCAACGCTCGACGCAACGGACTAAAAATTACAAGTCAACTATGCACATAAATATAATATAATATTTAAATAATTACTAAAATTATTTATATATTATATTTATTTATATAATCCGTCGACAAGCTAGGAGCCAAGGCTTGGTGAGCTGTAAAAACAAACTCCGCGACTCGCGGAGTTTGAAGAAGGAAAGGACCGCGAGTCGCGGAGATTCCCTGGACTCAAATCCCTCTAAAACCCAACGAATTCTGATCATTTTTAATATCATAAATCAATCTCTCTCTATATATGTATACGTAATATTTATATTTATATTTATATTTTAATTTTAATTTTAATTTTAATTTTAATTTTAATTTTAATTTCTAATAATAAGGGTATGTTAGCGAATGTTGTAAGGGTGTAAGTCGAAATTCTGTCCGTGTAACGCTACGCTAATTTTAATCATTGTAAGTTATGTTCAACTTTTTTAATTTAATGTCTCGTAGCTAAGTTATTATTGTAGTGACCCGAACTTTTCCATGTTTATATATATTAATTGAGATTGATATTTACATGATTAAATGTTTCCAACATGTTAAGCAATCAAACTTGTTAAGACTTGATTAATTGAAATATGTTTCATATAGACAATTGACCACCCAAGTTGACCGGTGATTCACGAACGTTAAAACTTGTAAAAACTATACGATGACATATATATGGTTATATATATAGTTAACATGTTTTTATTATAAGTATGTATCTCATTAGGTATTTTAACAATGAGTTATATACATAAAAATGAGACTATTAATTTAAGAAACTCGAAAACGATATATATAACGATTATCGTTATAACAACGTCTTACTAGGTACATATGAATCATATTAAGATATTGATACACTTGGTTAATTATGTTAAATGATAAGTAAATATATTATTAAGTGTATTAACAATGAAATACATATGTAAAAATAAGACTACTAACTTAATGATTTCGAAACGAGACATATATGTAACGATTATCGTTGTAACGACATTTAACTGTATATACATCATACTGAGATATATTATATCATAATATCATGATAATATAACAATTTAATATCTCATTTGTTATAATAAACAATGGGTTAACAACATTCAACAAGATCGTTAACCTAAAGGTTTCAAAACAATATTTACATGTAACGACTAACGATGACTTAACGACTCAGTTAAAATGTATATACATGTAGTGTTTTAATATGTATTCATACACTTTTGAAAGACTTCAAGACACTTATCAAAATACTTCTACTTAACAAAAATGCTTACAATTACATCCTCGTTCAGTTTCATCAACAATTCTACTCGTATGCACCCGTATTCGTACTCGTACAATACACAGCTTTTAGATGTATGTACTATTGGTATATACACTCCAATGATCAGCTCTTAGCAGCCCATGTGAGTCACCTAACACATGTGGGAACCATCATTTGGCAACTAGCATGAAATATCTCATAAAATTACAAAAATATGAGTAATCATTCATGACTTATTTACATGAAAACAAAATTACATATCCTTTATATCTAATCCATACACCAACGACCAAAAACACCTACAAACACTTTCATTCTTCAATTTTCTTCATCTAATTGATCTCTCTCAAGTTCTATCTTCAAGTTCTAAGTGTTCTTCATAAATTCCAAAAGTTCTAGTTTCATAAAATCAAGAATACTTTCAAGTTTGCTAGCTCACTTCCAATCTTGTAAGGTGATCATCCAACCTCAAGAAATCTTTGTTTCTTACAGAAGGTTATCATTCTAATACAAGGTAATAATCATATTCAAACTTTGGTTCAATTTCTATAACTATAACAATCTTATTTCAAGTGATGATCTTACTTGAACTTGTTTTCGTGTCATGATTCTGCTTCAAGAACTTCGAGCCATCCAAGGATCCATTGAAGCTAGATCCACTTTTCTCTTTTCCAGTAGGTTTATCCAAGGAACTTAAGGTAGTAATGATGTTCATAACATCATTCGATTCATACATATAAAGCTATCTTATTCGAAGGTTTAAACTTGTAATCACTAGAACATAGTTTAGTTAATTCTAAACTTGTTCGCAAACAAAAGTTAATCCTTCTAACTTGACTTTTAAAATCAACTAAACACATGTTCTATATCTATATGATATGCTAACTTAATGATTTAAAACCTGGAAACACGAAAAACACCGTAAAACCGGATTTACGCCGTCGTAGTAACACCGCGGGCTGTTTTGGGTTAGTTAATTAAAAACTATGATAAACTTTGATTTAAAAGTTGTTATTCTGGGAAAATGATTTTTATTATGAACATGAAACTATATCCAAAAATTATGGTTAAACTCAAAGTGGAAGTATGTTTTCTAAAATGGTCATCTAGACGTCGTTCTTTCGACTGAAATGACTAACTTTACAAAAACGACTTGTAACTTATTTTTCCGACTATAAACCTATACTTTTCTGTTTAGATTCATAAAATAGAGTTCAATATGAAACCATAGCAATTTGATTCACTCAAAACGGATTTAAAATGAAGAAGTTATGGGTAAAACAAGATTGGATAATTTTTCTCATTTTAGCTACGTGAAAATTGGTAACAAATCTATTCCAACCATAACTTAATCAACTTGTATTGTATATTATGTAATCTTGAGATACCATAGACACGTATACAATGTTTCGACCTATCATGTCGACACATCTATATATATTTCGGAACAACCATAGACACTCTATATGTGAATGTTGGAGTTAGCTATACAGGGTTGAGGTTGATTCCAAAATATATATAGTTTGAGTTGTGATCAATACTGAGATACGTATACACTGGGTCGTGGATTGATTCAAGATAATATTTATCGATTTATTTCTGTACATCTAACTGTGGACAACTAGTTGTAGGTTACTAACGAGGACAGCTGACTTAATAAACTTAAAACATCAAAATATATTAAAAGTGTTGTAAATATATTTTGAACATACTTTGATATATATGTATATATTGTTATAGGTTCGTGAATCAACCAGTGGCCAAGTCTTACTTCCCGACGAAGTAAAAATCTGTGAAAGTGAGTTATAGTCCCACTTTTAAAATCTAATATTTTTGGGATGAGAATACATGCAGGTTTTATAAATGATTTACAAAATAGACACAAGTACGTGAAACTACATTCTATGGTTGAATTTTCGAAATCGAATATGCCCCTTTTTATTAAGTCTGGTAATCTATGAATTAGGGAACAGACACCCTAATTGACGCGAATCCTAAAGATAGATCTATTGGGCCTAACAAACCCCATCCAAAGTACTGGATGCTTTAGTACTTCGAAATTTATATCATATCCGAAGGGTGTCCCGGAATGATGGGGATATTCTTATATATGCATCTTGTTAATGTCGGTTACCAGGTGTTCACCATATGAATGATTTTTATCTCTATGTATGGGATGTGTATTGAAATATGAAATCTTGTGGTCTATTATTATGATTTGATATATATAGGTTAAACCTATAACTCACCAACATTTTTGTTGACGTTTTAAGCATGTTTATTCTCAGGTGATTATTAAGAGCTTCCGCTGTTGCATACTTAAATAAGGACGAGATTTGGAGTCCATGCTTGTATGATATTGTGTAAAAACTGCATTCAAGAAACTTATTTTGTTGTAACATATTTGTATTGTAAACCATTATGTAATGGTCGTGTGTAAACAGGATATTTTAGATTATCATTATTTGATAATCTACGTAAAGCTTTTTAAACCTTTATTGATGAAATAAAGGTTATGGTTTGTTTTAAAATGAATGCAGTCTTTGAAAAACGTCTCATATAGAGGTCAAAACCTCGCAACGAAATCAATTAATATGGAACGTTTTTAATCAATAAGAACGGGACATTTCAATTATTATGCTTATTTAAAACGAAGTAATCATGATGTTGGGCTAATTACTAAAATTGAGTAATTGGGCTTTGTACCATAATTTGAGTTTGGACAAAAGAACAACACTTGTGGAAATTAGACCATGGGCTATTAATGGGCTTTATATTTGTTTAACTAAATGATAGTTTGTTAATTTTAATATAAAGATTTACAATTGGACGTCCCTATAAATAACCATATACACTCGATCGGATACGATGGGCGGGGTATTTATATGTACGAATAATCGTTCATTTAACCGGACACGGGAATGGATTAATAGTCACTAGAATTATTAAAATAGGGGTGAAATTATGTACAAGGACACTTGGCATAATTGTTAACAAAGTATTAAAACCTTGGGTTACACGCAGTCGATAACCTGGTGTAATTATTAAACAAAGTATTAAAATCTTGTTACAGTTTAAGTCCCCAATTAGTTGGAATATTTAACTTCGGGTATAAGGATAATTTGACGAGGATACTCGCACTTTATATTTATGACTGATGGACTGTTATGGACAAAAACCAGACGGACATATTAAATAATCTAGGACAAAGGACAATTAACCCATGGGCATAAAACTAAAATCAACACGTCAAACATCATGATTACGGAAGTTTAAATAAGCATAATTATTTTATTTCATATTTAATTTCCTTTATTTTATATTTAATTGCACTTCTAATTATCGCACTTTTATTTATTGTTATTGTATTTAATTGCACTTTTAATTATCGTACTTTTTAATTATCGCAATTTTATTTTATCGCACTTTTATTTATCGCAATTTCATTATTGTTATTTACTTCACGCTTTAAATTAAGTTATATTTATTTTTATTATTTTACATCAGGTTTTAACTGCGACTAAAATTTTTAAAATCGAAAAACCGGTCATTAAACGGTAAAAACCCCCCTTTATAATAATAATATTACTTATATATATATTTGTATTTTTATAAAATAAAACTAATATAGCGTTAAGCTTTGTTTAAAGATTTTTTTTCCCTGTGGAACGAACCGGACTTACTAAAAACTACACTACTGTACGATTAGGTACACTGCCTATAAGTGTTGTAGCAAGGTTTAAGTATATCCATTCCATATATAAATAAATATCTTGTATAAAATTGTATCGTATTTAATAGTATTTCCTAGTAAAATTTAAGCTATTTTATATACACCTCGCATAACATCAAGTATTTTTGGCGCCGCTGCCGGGGAACTTAAAATCTAGCTTAAAATCCGGAAGCGCAACGCTAATATATACAAAAAATACGCTTTTGTAAAAATACGTTTTAAATATTCAAAAATAAAAAAAAAAAAACAAAAATATAAATATTTTTAAGAGTTTGTTAAATACTTAAGTTTTATAAAGTTTCTTTATTTTTATTTTAAAAAAAAATATAAGTTTTATTTAAATATTTTGTGTTTATTTAAAATATAAAAAATTAAAAAAAAAACGAAAAAAAATAAATATATATAAATCAATTTTTTTAGATTGTTATTTTTATAAAATTATAAAGTATTTCTATTTTTATTTTAGTTTTTAAAACATAAGTTTTATTTAGTTTTTATAAATATTTTATTTAAATATTTAAACAGAAAATAAAAAAAAAAAACCAAACGCCGCGACTCGCGGAGTTTGAAGAACAAAACTACCGCGACTCGCGGAGAATGTAAAATCCAGAAAAAATATAATGCAGATCAGACAGTCCCCAACACACCCCCAACCCAAAAACTGCGAAAAACACCCGAACAAAACACACACAAAATCGAATTTTTGGCCATTTTTCATCAAATCTTTTACAAAATCATGTTGAGAAGGATGCTATCAAGGAATTACTCAAGAAAAACGGTAAATTTCTACACCAAAACACCCTTTAATCCGAAAAATTAGTGTTCTTGAGCAATTTTATACCCAATTCGATTTTGATGCTTTTTAGTGTAATTATGCTTAAATTGTTTATGTATTATGCTTGTATAACCTAGATTGATGCTATTTAACATGATTAGAAGCCTTAAACTTCAAATTTTGAGAAATCTAGGGTTTGTGTTCTTGAGCAATTTGGGGCTTTTTGATATAAACAGGTTATGGCCGATTTTTGTCATGAATTGTTGCCAAATTAAGTAGTGTAACATGTTTAGGTAGTTAAATGATCCAAACTTTGAGCCTAAACATGATTTTTGAGAATTAAAGTGGACTTTTTCAAGTCTAAAATTTATGAACTTGATTTTTGAGAGATAATGCCATTTGAAACTTGTTTAATTGCTAGTAATGATTATTTTGACATGTTATTTGAGTTGAATGCTTATGAACTTGGCGAACATTTTCGTATATGCTTATTTGAAAAAGTGTAGATTTGATAAAAATATGAAAATGAGCATAAGTTTGATATAAATTGGACATGTCATTGTAATTATTTTGATTGATGATTTTGCTGACATTAATGCATATTTGGATGCACAAAAATTGTGTTTGATGTGTTTTGCAGACTGAAAGGGGTGAATCTTCATCCCAAACTCGCAATGCTCCTCCTGAGAATGCGGAACAACAGGATGATGATAGCTATTATAAACAAGATATACCTTATCCAGTTATGACATTTTCAGATATGCACTTGGAAGATTTGCACCCGAACTTGAGATTTGACAGACGTTGGATAGATTATCCAAAATACCAAAGGGGCTTGCATACTCTTCATTCTAAAGTTGTTGAAGTACCTAGGGTAATAGAATGGAGACCATTAGAAGCTGTAGAATTGGCTGGGCCAATTAGAGAATTACTTACACAGAGGTATGGTAATTCTACTTTTAACGATTGGGTACGATTATTCAGCATGCGTAGACCTGTATATAAAGTATGGTGTGAAGAATGATTGTGTAGTATAGAAATAAATGATCGGGTAGTTAGTTTAACCGATCGATCTTTTATTAGATTTTTGTTAGGAGGTTCGATGCACCACATGTCTTTACTAGACATGGCTTAGGCCTTACGTAGATATACGCCTGAGGAGTTAGCATCTGCCGATTGTAGAGGGTTGATATTGAACGCTAGGAAAATTGATGAAAATTTTGATACGCATGGTGTATGGAGTCAAATGACTAGCCATCATCGATTTAAAGGGGGAAATTACTCTTATTTGGATATAGATAGAGCAGAGTTAAGAGTAATTCATAGGTTTTTAGCCAATTCGATTACACAACGAGGTAAGAATAAGGAAAATGTAAATGAACAGGATTTGTTTTACCACATGTGTATTCGAGATCCACAAAGCGCTGTAAGTATACCTTATTGTGTGGGTTATTATTTATCAGCTATGGCTAGGGGGATGATGAAATGTCCCGTTCTTATTGATTAAAAACGTTCCATATTAATTGATTTCGTTGCGAGGTTTTGACCTCTATATGAGACATTTTTCAAAGACTGCATTCATTTTTAAAACAAACCATAACCTTTATTTCATAAATAAAGGTTTAAAAAGCTTTACGTAGATTATCAAATAATGATAATCTAAAATATCCTGTTTACACACGACCATTACATAATGGTTTACAATACAAATATGTTACATCGAAATCAGTTTCTTGAATGCAGTTTTTACACAATATCATACAAACATGGACTCCAAATCTTGTCCTTATTTTAGTATGCAACAGCGGAAGCTCTTAATATTCACCTGAGAATAAACATGCTTTAAACGTCAACAAAAATGTTGGTGAGTTATAGGTTTAACCTATATATATCAAATCGTAACAATAGACCACAAGATTTCATATTTCAATACACATCCCATATATAGAGATAAAAATCATTCATATGGTGAACACCTGGTAACTGACAATAACAAGATGCATATATAAGAATATCCCCATCATTACGGGACACCCTTCGGATATGATATAAATTTCGAAGTACTAAAGCATCCGGTACTTTGGATGGGGTTTGTTAGGCCCAATAGATCTATCTTTAGGATTCGCGTCAATTAGGGTGTCTGTTCCCTAATTCTTAGATTACCAGACTTAATAAAAAGGGGCATATTCGATTTCGATAATTCAACCATAGAATGTAGTTTCACGTACTTGTGTCTATTTTGTAAATCATTTATAAAACCTGCATGTATTCTCATCCCAAAAATATTAGATTTTAAAAGTGGGACTATAACTCACTTTCACAGATTTACTTCGTCGGGAAGTAAGACTTGGCCACTGTTGATTCACGAACCTATAACAATATATACATATATATTAAAGTATGTTCAAAATATATTTACAACACTTTTAATATATTTTGATGTTTTAAGTTTATTAAGTCAGCTGTCCTCGTTAGTAACCTATAACTAGTTGTCCACAGTTAGATGTACAGAAATAAATCGATAAATATTATCTTGAATCAATCCACGACCCAGTGTATACGTATCTCAGTATTGATCACAACTCAAACTATATATATTTTGGAATCAACCTCAACCCTGTATAGCTAACTCCAACATTCACATATAGAGTGTCTATGGTTGTTCCGAAATATATATAGATGTGTCGACATGATAGGTCGAAAAATTGTATACGTGTCTATGGTATCTCAAGATTACATAATATACAATACAAGTTGATTAAGTTATGGTTGGAATAGATTTGTTACCAATTTTCACGTAGCTAAAATGAGAAAAATTATCCAATCTTGTTTTACCCATAACTTCTTCATTTTAAATCCGTTTTGAGTGAATCAAATTGCTATGATTTCATATTGAACTCTATTTTATGAATCTAAACAGAAAAAGTATAGGTTTATAGTCGGAAAAATAAGTTACAAGTCGTTTTTGTAAAGGTAGTCATTTCAGTCGAAAGAACGACGTCTAGATGACCATTTTAGAAAACATACTTCCACTTTGAGTTTAACCATAATTTTTGGATATAGTTTCATGTTCATAATAAAAATCATTTTCTCAGAATAACAACTTTTAAATCAAAGTTTATCATAGTTTTTAATTAACTAACCCAAAACAGCCCGCGGTGTTACTACGACGGCGTAAATCCGGTTTTACGGTGTTTTTCGTGTTTCCAGGTTTTAAATCATTAAGTTAGCATATCATATAGATATAGAACATGTGTTTAGTTGATTTTAAAAGTCAAGTTAGAAGGATTAACTTTTGTTTGCGAACAAGTTTAGAATTAACTAAACTATGTTCTAGTGATTACAAGTTTAAACCTTCGAATAAGATAGCTTTATATGTATGAATCGAATGATGTTATGAACATCATTACTACCTTAATTTCCTTGGATAAACCTACTGGAAAAGAGAAAAATGGATCTAGCTTCAATGGATCCTTGGATGGCTCGAAGTTCTTGAAGCAGAATCATGACACGAAAACAAGTTCAAGTAAGATCATCACTTGAAATAAGATTGTTATAGTTATAGAAATTGAACCAAAGTTTGAATATGATTATTACCTTGTATTAGAATGATAACCTACTGTAAGAAACAAAGATTTCTTGAGGTTGGATGATCACCTTACAAGATTGGAAGTGAGCTAGCAAACTTGAAAGTATTCTTGATTTTATGAAACTAGAACTTTTGGAATTTATGAAGAACACTTAGAACTTGAAGATAGAACTTGAGAGAGATCAATTAGATGAAGAAAATTGAAGAATGAAAGTGTTTGTAGGTGTTTTTGGTCGTTGGTGTATGGATTAGATATAAAGGATATGTAATTTTGTTTTCATGTAAATAAGTCATGAATGATTACTCATATTTTTGTAATTTTATGAGATATTTCATGCTAGTTGCCAAATGATGGTTCCCACATGTGTTAGGTGACTCACATGAGCTGCTAAGAGCTGATCATTGGAGTGTATATACCAATAGTACATACATCTAAAAGCTGTGTATTGTACGAGTACGAATACGGGTGCATACGAGTAGAATTGTTAATGAAACTGAACGAGGATGTAATTGTAAGCATTTTTGTTAAGTAGAAGTATTTTGATAAGTGTATTGAAGTCTTTCAAAAGTGTATAAATACATATTAAAACACTACATGTATATACATTTTAACTGAGTCGTTAAGTCATCGTTAGTCGTTACATGTAAGTGTTGTTTTGAAACCTTTAGGTTAACGATCTTGTTAAATGTTGTTAACCCAATGTTTATAATATCAAATGAGATTTTAAATTATTATATTATCATGATATTATCATGTATGAATATCTCTTAATATGATATATATACATTAAATGTCTTTACAACGATAATCGTTACATATATGTCTCGTTAAAAATCATTAAGTTAGTAGTGTTGTTTTTACATATGTAGTTCATTGTTAATATACTTTATGATATGTTTTCTTATCATAGTATCATGTTAACTATATATATATATCCATATATATGTCATCATATAGTTTTTACAAGTTTTAACGTTCGTGAATCACCGATCAACTTGGGTGGTCAATTGTCTATATGAAACATATTTCAATTAATCAAGTCTTAACAAGTTTGATTGCTTAACATGTTGGAAACATTTAATCATGTAAATATCAATCTCAATTAATATATATAAACATGGAAAAGTTCGGGTCACTACAGTACCTACCCGTTAAATAAATTTCGTCCCGAAATTTTAAGCTGTTGAAGGTGTTGACGAATCTTCTGGAAATAGATGCGGGTATTTCTTCTTCATCTGATCTTCACGCTCCCAGGTGAACTCGGGTCCTCTATGAGCATTCCATCGAACCTTAACAATTGGTATCTTGTTTTGCTTAAGTCTTTTAACCTCACGATCCATTATTTCGACGGGTTCTTCGATGAATTGAAGTTTTTCGTTGATTTGGATTTCATCTAACGGAATAGTGAGATCTTCTTTAGCAAAACATTTCTTTAAATTCGAGACGTGGAAAGTGTTATGTACAGCCGCGAGTTGTTGAGGTAACTCTAGTCGGTAAGCTACTGGTCCGACACAATCAATAATCTTGAATGGTCCAATATACCTTGGATTTAATTTCCCTCATTTACCAAATCGAACAACGCCTTTCCAAGGTGCAACTTTAAGCATGACCATCTCTCCAATTTCAAATTCTATATCTTTTCTTTTAATGTCAGCGTAGCTCTTTTGTCGACTTTGGGCGGTTTTCAACCGTTGTTGAATTTGGATGATCTTCTCGGTAGTTTCTTGTATAATCTCCGGACCCGTAATCTGTCTATCCCCCACTTCACTCCAACAAATCGGAGACCTGCACTTTCTACCATAAAGTGCTTCAAACGGCGCCATCTCAATGCTTGAATGGTAGCTGTTGTTGTAGGAAAATTCTGCTAACGGTAGATGTCGATCCCAACTGTTTCCGAAATCAATAACACATGCTCGTAGCATGTCTTCAAGCGTTTGTATCGTCCTTTCGCTCTGCCCATCAGTTTGTGGATGATAGGCAGTACTCATGTCTAGACGAGTTCCTAATGCTTGCTGTAATGTCTGCCAGAATCTTGAAATAAATCTGCCATCCCTATCAGAGATAATAGAGATTGGTATTCCATGTCTGGAGACGACTTCCTTCAAATACAGTCGTGCTAACTTCTCCATCTTGTCATCTTCTCTTATTGGTAGGAAGTGTGCTGATTTGGTGAGACGATCAACTATTACCCAAATAGTATCAAAACCACTTGCAGTCCTTGGCAATTTAGTGATGAAATCCATGGTAATGTTTTCCCATTTCCATTCCGGGATTTCGGGTTGTTGAAGTAGACCTGATGGTTTCTGATGCTCAGCTTTGACCTTAGAACACGTCAAACATTCTCCTACGTATTTAGCAACATCGGCTTTCATACCCGGCCACCAAAAATGTTTCTTGAGATCCTTGTACATCTTCCCCGTTTCAGGATGTATTGAGTATCTGGTTTTATGAGCTTCTCTAAGTACCATTTCTCTCATATCTCCAAATTTTGGTACCCAAATCCTTTCAGCCCTATACCGGGTTCCGTCTTCCCGAATATTAAGATGCTTCTCCGATCCTTTGGGTATTTCATCCTTTAAATTTCCCTCTTTTAAAACTCCTTGTTGCGCCTCCTTTATTTGAGTAGTAATGTTATTATGAATCATTATATTCATAGATTTTACTCGAATGGGTTCTCTGTCCTTCCTGCTCAAGGCATCGGCTACCACATTTGCCTTCCCCGGGTGGTAACGAATCTCAAAGTCGTAATCATTCAATAATTCAATCCACCTACGCTGCCTCATATTCAGTTGTTTCTGATTAAATATGTGTTGAAGACTTTTGTGGTCGGTATATATAATACTTTTGACCCCATATAAGTAGTGCCTCCAAGTCTTTAATGCAAAAACAACCGCGCCTAATTCCAAATCATGCGTCGTATAATTTTGTTCGTGAATCTTCAATTGTCTAGACGCATAAGCAATCACCTTCGTTCGTTGCATTAATACACAACCGAGACCTTGCTTTGATGCATCACAATAAATCACAAAATCATCATTCCCTTCAGGCAATGACAATATAGGTGCCGTAGTTAGCTTTTTCTTCAATAACTGAAACGCTTTCTCTTGTTCATCATTCCATTCAAATTTCTTCCCTTTATGCGTTAATGCAGTCAAGGGTTTTGCTATTCTGGAAAAGTCTTGGATGAACCTTCTGTAGTAACCAGCTAGTCCTAAAAACTGGCGTATGTGTTTCGGAGTTTTCGGAGTTTCCCACTTTTCAACAGTTTCTATCTTTGCCGGATCCACCTTAATACCTTCTTTGTTCACTATGTGACCGAGGAATTGAACTTCTTCCAACCAAAATGCACACTTTGAAAACTTAGCGTACAATTCTTCCTTCCTCAATACTTCTAACACCTTTCTCAAATGTTCACCGTGTTCTTGGTCATTCTTTGAGTAAATAAGTATGTCATCAATGAAAACAATGACAAACTTGTCAAGGTATGGTCCACACACTCGGTTCATAAGGTCCATGAACACAGCTGGTGCATTAGTTAAACCAAACGGCATGACCATAAACTCGTAATGACCGTAACGTGTTCTGAAAGCAGTCTTTGGAATATCATCTTCTTTCACCCGCATTTGATGATACCCGGAACGTAAGTCAATCTTTGAATAAACAGACGAGCCTTGTAGTTGATCAAATAAGTCGTCGATTCTCGGTAGTGGGTAGCGGTTCTTGATGGTAAGTTTGTTCAACTCTCGGTAGTCGATACACAACCTGAATGTACCATCTTTCTTCTTGACAAACAAAACAGGAGCTCCCCACGGTGATGTGCTTGGTCGAATGAAACCACGCTCTAAAATTTCTTGTAATTGGCTTTGCAGTTCTTTCATCTCGCTGGGTGCGAGTCTGTAAGGAGCACGAGCTATTGGTGCAGCTCCTGGTACAAGATCTATTTGAAATTCAACGGATCGATGTGGGGGTAATCCCGGTAATTCTTTAGGAAATACATCGGGAAATTCTTTTGCAATGGGAACATCATTGATGCTCTTTTCTTCAGTTTGTACTTTCTCGACGTGTGCTAGAACAACATAGCAACCTTTTCTTATTAGTTTTTGTGCCTTCAAATTACTAATAAGATGTAGCTTCGTGTTGCCCTTTTCTCCGTACACCATTAAGGGTTTTCCTTTTTCTCGTATAATGCGAATTGCATTTTTGTAACAAACGATCTCCGCTTTTCAACCAGTCCATACCGATTATCACATCAAAACTCCCTAACTCTACTGGTATCAAATCAATCTTAAATGTTTCGCTAACCAGTTTAATTTCTCGATTCCGACATATATTATCTGCTGAAATTAATTTACCATTTGCTAATTCGAGTAAAAATTTACTATCCAAAGGCGTCAATGGACAACTTAATTTAGCACAAAAATCTCTACTCATATAGCTTCTATCCGTACCCGAATCAAATAAAACGTAAGCAGATTTATTGTCAATAAGAAACGTACCCGTAACAAGCTCCGGGTCTTCCTGTGCCTCTACCGCATTAATATTGAAAACTCTTCCACGGCCTTGTCCATTCGTGTTCTCCTGGTTCGGGCAATTTCTAATAATGTGGCCTGGTTTTCCACATTTATAACAAACTACATTGGCATAACTTGCTCCGACACTACTTGCTCCGCCATTACTCGTTCCGACACCATTTGTTCCTTTCGTTCTATTAACCCCTGGTCCGTAGACCTCACACTTCGCCGCACTATGACCATTTCTTTTACACTTGTTGCAAAATTTGGTGCAGAACCCCGAGTGATTCTTTTCACACCTTTGGCATAGCTGCTTCTGATTGTTGTTGTTGTTGCGGTTATTATTGTTGTTGGGATGATTGTTGTAGTTGCTGTTGTTGTTGTTGTTGTTGTTGTTGTTGTTGGGCCGTTTGTTGTAGTTGCGATTGATGTTGCGATTGTTGGGATAATTGTTGCGATTATTGTTGTAATTGCTGTTGTTGTTGTATTGGTGATTCTTATCACCGTTTTCCTCCCACTTTCTTTTGACTTGCTTCACATTGGCCTCTTCAGCAGTCTGTTCTTTAATTCTTTCTTCAATCTGGTTCACTAGTTTGTGAGCCATTCTACATGCCTGTTGTATGGAGGCGGGCTCGTGTGAACTTATATCTTCTTGGATTCTTTCCGGTAATCCTTTCACAAACGCGTCGATCTTCTCTTCCTCATCTTCGAATGCTCCCGGACACAATAGGCACAATTCTGTGAATCGTCTTTCGTACGTGGTAATATCAAATCCTTGGGTTCGTAACCCTCTAAGTTCTGTCTTGAGCTTATTGACCTCGGTTCTGGGACGGTACTTCTCGTTCATCAAGTGCTTGAATGCTGACCACGGTAGTGCGTACGCATCATCTTGTCCCACTTGCTCTAGATAGGTATTCCACCATGTTAACGCAGAGCCTGTGAAGGTATGCGTAGCGTACTTCACTTTGTCCTCTTCAGTACACTTACTTATGGCAAACACCGATTCAACCTTCTCGGTCCACCGTTTCAATCCGATCGGTCCTTCAGTTCCATCAAATTCCAAAGGTTTGCAGGCAGTGAATTCTTTGTAGGTGCATCCTACACGATTTCCTGTACTGCTAGATCCAAGGTTATTGTTGGTATGTAGCGCAGCCTGTACTGCGGCTATGTTTGAAGCTAGAAAAGTACGGAATTCCTCTTCATTCATATTCACGGTGTGTCGAGTAGTCGGTGCCATTTCCTTCAAAATAGTTAAATGGAACAAGTTAATCATACAGAATATTAAGAGTAGTTAATAGTATTTTGTAGCATAATATGAACTCATTTATAAAAGCTTTTTCTTCATATTAGCATTTTATAAGTTTAAATTCGGGTAGTACCTACCCGTTAAGTTCATACTTAGTAGCTAATATACAATTCAACTACTACAATTCTATATGAAAAACTGATTGTAATAATATTTCGCGTTCAAACTTTTATACAATATTTTACAAACTTACAATACCGCTTATTTTACATAAAGCATGAAATATAGCACACAATAACTTTGATACAAGATAGTTGTGAAGACAATTATAGCTAGTACACAAGTCGTTCGGCAAAGGCAATAAAGACACGTAATTCATACGTCCAGAAACAAGTCATGCATTCTGGTTTTACTAGGACTACTTCCCATCCTTGGTCTTGTGCAACATAACCGTTATGGCCGTTGATAAGACAGCGTGTTGTAACATCATCAAAGGGACGAGGGTTACGTAATGTCCAACATTCCCGTAATAATCTAAAAACCTCATTTCTTACCCCAATTACCGACTCCGTCACTTGTGGAAACGTTTTGTTTAATAGTTGTAGCCCGATGTTCTTGTTCTCACTTTGGTGAGAAGCGAACATTACTAATCCGTAAGCATAACATGCTTCTTTATGTTGCATGTTAGCCGCTTTTTCTAAATCACGAAGTCCAATATTCGGATATATTGAGTCAAAATAATTTCTTAACCCGTTGCGTAAAATAGCATTTGGGTTCCCCGCAATATATGCGTCAAAGTAAACACATCGTAACTTATGGGTTTCCCAATGTGATATCCCCCATCTTTCAAACGAAAGTCTCTTATAAACCAAGACATTCTTGGAACGTTCTTCGAATGTCTTACAAACTGATCTCGCCTTAAATAGTTGTGCCGAAGAATTCT
The DNA here is from genome assembly GCF_046630445.1 of Rutidosis leptorrhynchoides. NCBI lineage: Eukaryota > Viridiplantae > Streptophyta > Magnoliopsida > Asterales > Asteraceae > Rutidosis > Rutidosis leptorrhynchoides. The sequence goes on along the minus strand of NC_092341.1, from coordinate 93,526,927 downwards.
GGCCGACTCTAGACAAGATTTCATCAATCATGTCTCCGGGTAGGTCTCTTAAAATATTGGGTTGTCTATCCATTTTGTGTTTTTAAACTGTAAAATAGACAAGAGTTAGTTTCATAAAAAAATACTTATTAATACAAGCAATTTTTACATATATCATAAAGCATAAGAACACTATATTACATATATTACACCACACGAATACAACTATCTTATTCCGACTCGCTCGTTTCTTCTTCTTCAGTTTTGGTTCGTTTTGCCAAGTTTCTAGGGATATATGATGTTCCCCTAATACGAGCCGTCGTTGTCCACATTGGTTTAGAAAAACCTGGTGGTTTAGAGGTTCCCGGGTTATTGTTACAACTTAAGGACTTCGGGGGTTGACGATACATATAAAGTTCATCGGGGTTGGAATTAGATTTCTCTATTTTTATGCCCTTTCCCTTATTATTTTCTTTTGCCTTTTTAAATTCAGTTGGGGTAATTTCTATAACATCATCGGAATTCTCGTCGGAATCCGATTCATCGAAGAATTGGTAATCCTCCCAATATTTTGCTTCCTTGGCGGAAACACCATTGACCATAATTAACTTTGGTCGGTTGGTTGAGGATTTTCTTTTACTTAACCGTTTTATTATTTCCCCCACCGGTTCTATTTCTTCATCCGGTTCCGATTCTTCTTCCGGTTCCGATTCTTCTTCCGGTTCCGACTCTTCTTCCGGTTCCTCTTCGGGAACTTGTGAATCAGTCCACAAATCATTCCAATTTACATTTGACTCTTCATTATTATTAGGTGAGTCAATGGGACTTGTTCTAGAGGTAGACATCTATCACATAATATCAAACACGTTAAGAGATTAATATATCACATAATATTCATATGTTAAAAATATATAGTTTCCAACAAAAATGTTAAGCAATCATTTTTAAAGAAAACACGGTCGAAGTCCAGACTCACTAATGCATCCTAACAAACTCGATAAGACACACTAATGCAAATTTTCTGGTTCTCTAAGACCAACGCTCGGATACCAACTGAAATGTCCCGTTCTTATTGATTAAAAACGTTCCATATTAATTGATTTCGTTGCGAGGTTTTGACCTCTATATGAGACATTTTTCAAAGACTGCATTCATTTTTAAAACAAACCATAACCTTTATTTCATAAATAAAGGTTTAAAAAGCTTTACGTAGATTATCAAATAATGATAATCTAAAATATCCTGTTTACACACGACCATTACATAATGGTTTACAATACAAATATTTTACATCGAAATCAGTTTCTTGAATGCAGTTTTTACACAATATCATACAAACATGGACTCCAAATCTTGTCCTTATTTTAGTATGCAACAGCGGAAGCTCTTAATATTCACCTGAGAATAAACATGCTTTAAACGTCAACAAAAATGTTGGTGAGTTATAGGTTTAACCTATATATATCAAATCGTAACAATAGACCACAAGATTTAATATTTCAATACACATCCCATACATAGAGATAAAAATCATTCATATGGTGAACACCTGGTAACCGACAATAACAAGATGCATATATAAGAATATCCCCATCATTCCGGGACACCCTTCGGATATGATATAAATTTCGAAGTACTAAAGCATCCGGTACTTTGGATGGGGTTTGTTAGGCCCAATAGATCTATCTTTAGGATTCGCGTCAATTAGGGTGTCTGTTCCCTAATTCTTAGATTACCAGACTTAATAAAAAGGGGCATATTCGATTTCGATAATTCAACCATAGAATGTAGTTTCACGTACTTGTGTCTATTTTGTAAATCATTTATAAAACCTGCATGTATTCTCATCCCAAAAATATTAGATTTTAAAAGTGGGACTATAACTCACTTTCACAGATTTACTTCGTCGGGAAGTAAGACTTGGCCACTGTTGATTCACGAACCTATAACAATATATACATATATATTAAAGTATGTTCAAAATATATTTACAACACTTTTAATATATTTTGATGTTTTAAGTTTATTAAGTCAGCTGTCCTCGTTAGTAACCTATAACTAGTTGTCCACAGTTAGATGTACAGAAATAAATCGATAAATATTATCTTGAATCAATCCACGACCCAGTGTATACGTATCTCAGTATTGATCACAACTCAAACTATATATATTTTGGAATCAACCTCAACCCTGTATAGCTAACTCCAACATTCACATATAGAGTGTCTATGGTTGTTCCGAAATATATATAGATGTGTCGACATGATAGGTCGAAACATTGTATACGTGTCTATGGTATCTCAAGATTACATAATATACAATACAAGTTGATTAAGTTATGGTTGGAATAGATTTGTTACCAATTTTCACGTAGCTAAAATGAGAAAAATTATCCAATCTTGTTTTACCCATAACTTCTTCATTTTAAATCCGTTTTGAGTGAATCAAATTGCTATGATTTCATATTGAACTCTATTTTATGAATCGGAACAGAAAAAGTATAGGTTTATAGTCGGAAAAATAAGTTACAAGTCGTTTTTGTAAAGGTAGTCATTTCAGTCGAAAGAACGACGTCTAGATGACCATTTTAGAAAACATACTTCCACTTTGAGTTTAACCATAATTTTTGGATATAGTTTCATGTTCATAATAAAAATCATTTTCTCAGAATAACAACTTTTAAATCAAAGTTTATCATAGTTTTTAATTAACTAACCCAAAACAGCCCGCGGTGTTACTACGACGGCGTAAATCCGGTTTTACGGTGTTTTTCGTGTTTCCAGGTTTTAAATCATTAAGTTAGCATATCATATAGATATAGAACATGTGTTTAGTTGATTTTAAAAGTCAAGTTAGAAGGATTAACTTTTGTTTGCGAACAAGTTTAGAATTAACTAAACTATGTTCTAGTGATTACAAGTTTAAACCTTCGAATAAGATAGCTTTATATGTATGAATCGAATGATGTTATGAACATCATTACTACCTTAATTTCCTTGGATAAACCTACTGGAAAAGAGAAAAATGGATCTAGCTTCAATGGATCCTTGGATGGCTCGAAGTTCTTGAAGCAGAATCATGACACGAAAACAAGTTCAAGTAAGATCATCACTTGAAATAAGATTGTTATAGTTATAGAAATTGAACCAAAGTTTGAATATGATTATTACCTTGTATTAGAATGATAACCTACTGTAAGAAACAAAGATTTCTTGAGGTTGGATGATCACCTTACAAGATTGGAAGTGAGCTAGCAAACTTGAAAGTATTCTTGATTTTATGAAACTAGAACTTTTGGAATTTATGAAGAACACTTAGAACTTGAAGATAGAACTTGAGAGAGATCAATTAGATGAAGAAAATTGAAGAATGAAAGTGTTTGTAGGTGTTTTTGGTCGTTGGTGTATGGATTAGATATAAAGGATATGTAATTTTGTTTTCATGTAAATAAGTCATGAATGATTACTCATATTTTTGTAATTTTATGAGATATTTCATGCTAGTTGCCAAATGATGGTTCCCACATGTGTTAGGTGACTCACATGGGCTGCTAAGAGCTGATCATTGGAGTGTATATACCAATAGTACATACATCTAAAAGCTGTGTATTGTACGAGTACGAATACGGGTGCATACGAGTAGAATTGTTAATGAAACTGAACGAGGATGTAATTGTAAGCATTTTTGTTAAGTAGAAGTATTTTGATAAGTGTATTGAAGTCTTTCAAAAGTGTATAAATACATATTAAAACACTACATGTATATACATTTTAACTGAGTCGTTAAGTCATCGTTAGTCGTTACATGTAAGTGTTGTTTTGAAACCTTTAGGTTAACGATCTTGTTAAATGTTGTTAACCCAATGTTTATAATATCAAATGAGATTTTAAATTATTATATTATCATGATATTATCATGTATGAATATCTCTTAATATGATATATATACATTAAATGTCTTTACAACGATAATCGTTACATATATGTCTCGTTTAAAAATCATTAAGTTAGTAGTGTTGTTTTTACATATGTAGTTCATTGTTAATATACTTTATGATATGTTTTCTTATCATAGTATCATGTTAACTATATATATATATCCATATATATGTCATCATATAGTTTTTACAAGTTTTAACGTTCGTGAATCACCGATCAACTTGGGTGGTCAATTGTCTATATGAAACATATTTCAATTAATCAAGTCTTAACAAGTTTGATTGCTTAACATGTTGGAAACATTTAATCATGTAAATATCAATCTCAATTAATATATATAAACATGGAAAAGTTCAGGTCACTACAGATGAGACCGCACAGTATAATAGGAGGTGGTATATTTATTACACTAATTGCTGAGTATCTCAATGTGGATATAAGTCGGGGGAGATTATTAGTCGAAGAACCAGAACCCCACGATACAATTGGTTTAAATGTATACCATGGTGCGAAGGTTTTGAAGAGGCGAAATAACGCCGCAGTACAATACCATGGTAGACATCCACAGGTTAAGAGAAACCAACAGCCAGGTAATGTGGGAGGGGGAAATGAAATGACAGAAATGCAAAGGTTTATAGCTTCACAAGAGTATGAAAATGCTAGACATAGAGCATTTGAAGATTGGCAAGTTCATCAAAACCAAATCATAGCTCATTGCCAACATGTAGGTAGAAACTATATTCCTACTCCATCGCCCGTATTTCCTCCCTGGTCTATAGAGATGCAACCACCGTATCCTACGTATAACCCAGCCGAAGCATTCTATAACACATACGGATATGCATGGAACCCCTACTGGTATCAGTATCATCCCTAATCTACTTAGTTTTATTTATTTTATTATTTGTAATGTTGATACATTTAATACTTATGTTAATATTGTAATAGTTTTTATAATTTTCTAACTTTTATTATTAGATTTTAATAATTTTTGAATGTGGGGTAATATACCAAACTTCAAAAATATGTATATATGTTTGCAGTTTATCTTATGTACACAACAGGGCAAAACAACACATTTTCAAAGACTGGCATTAAGTTCAGCAAAAGCAACTAATTTTGACGAAAAGATGCAAAATATATGTGAAATAACAACAAGACGGAATGAACAAATGATGTGCACCATTTATCATTCAACACAAACAACAATATGTTTGGAAACTTTGGTAAAATTTAATCATTTCTACGCTAATCACCCTCAATAATTTAAATTGTTACTGATTTCTTGCAAATGAGGGCATTGCAAGATCTTAAGTGTGGGAAGGGTTAAATTCTTTCGGATTTTTAAAATTTTTATCTTAAACACTTGGTTACCATTAAAAATACTAGTAAAGCAGTAGTTGTATTAGAATCTAGTGCTCTCTGATAATAAAGAACAGCCCTAGTCTTATATACTGACTACCCAATTCTAGTAAAATTTTTCAAAATTTTCAATTAAATGAACTCAAAATCATGTTTATACATATTTATGAACGATAAAACTAGGTGTTAACACCGAAATTATTGTTACCTCAGAAAGGACATAAATTGAGAAACAAACCAAAATGTTAAAATTCATTTAAAATGGAATAGAGGACAGTAAAAAGGAAAATAAAAGTCAAGTGTGGGAAAATTTACCAAGTTATTTTAAACATATGTCACATATTTCTGTAACAAATAACTGAAAATACTTTTGCTTTGGACTAAACTAAACTGTTTTACCCGATGAAAGAAAAGAAGTGATGGATCTACACGATGAATCAATTCCATCATTAAAAGGAAGTAAAGTCTTCCGAAAAAGAAACGCGCTTCTTGATTTAGGTCAGGAAGTTGTCGTCCAGACCAGCTGTAGGTTGACGAAAAATCTAGAAAAGTCATCTCTAAAATCAGCAGGAAATCCACAGACCTCAACATAAAACAGGGTCGCCAAGTGGTCAGATTTATCCTAACCATGAGAAGGATTTATCTCGTACAATGGGGGGGCACCGTGCAAATTAGCTGGATAAGACTAATGAATTAGATCCCCAGAAAGGATAATCTCCTTAAAAATCAAAAATCAGCTTTTAAGACTGATATTACTCAATCCTAGAGATTGACCTTAAAGATTGAGAATTACAAACTCATGGAATTCGATGATATCTAAACTCGAGCTTGAACGAGAAAATATTTTGATCAAATTAAAACCGATTTGTTTTCTGAAAACCCTATTTTCAATGCTTTCATTACCTTTGAACGTAAAATCCTAGGAATTCACCTGGAATTTATTAGGTCACCTGAACCAAATCGGGTGTCAACCGTAAGAACGGTGGTTGCATAGCATGGTCAAAGACAGGACCTTGTCCCAGACCGAAAAATTATAAGGGTGAGCTTTACTATTGCTCCTACAAAGGATAGTAATTGCGTCCGACACGTTATAGACCATAATTAAAAGCATGTCAGGGGACATTGCCTTAAACAGTGTTTGTTCAACGCTTCCCTTTACAACCGGACGGTAGTTTACCGAAAGGTAATATATGGAACAAGTAAACTGGATGTGTTGCTTTCCCAGTACAAGGTTAGCAAGTGGGTGACACAAAACCACAAGTTTTGAGCTAAATTTTCAAATATGAAACCCACCAAATCCACAAAAAGAATTTGCAAACACCGGTGAAGGGTTATTCCGGAAAACTTATCTAGGGTAAAAGTTAGTTTGAATTTTAAAAAAGATCAAATGTTTTCATAAAGATTTAATTTCCTTAAAGGATCTAAATTTTATAGTCATGTGGGACTGTAAACCATATCGTTACTACCATTGTTTATACCGCCGTATAGAAATCACTGATGTACAAAGTGTGAAGAATAAAGAAGTGATTCTAGTATTTCAAGACTATATTGCTTGAGGAAAAGCAACGCTCAAGTGTGGGAATATTTGATAATGCTAAAAACGAACATATATTTCATAGCATTATTCCTCAAGAAAGACAAGCTTTTAGTTGCAATTGTTCTATTTACAAGTAATATTCGTTTAAATAATAAAAGGTGAAGACAAAAGACAGATTCGACGAATTGAAGATGCAAACGACCAAAAAGCTCAAAAGTACAAAATACAATCAAAAAGGTTCCAATTATTGATAAGAAACGTCTCAAAATTACAAGAGTACAAGATTCAAAACACAAAGTATAAGATATTAAATTGTACGCAAGGACGTTCGAAAATCCGGAACCGGGACCAGAGTCAACTCTCAACGCTTGACGCAACGGACTAAAAATTACAAGTCAACTATGCACATAAATATAATATAATATTTAAATAATTACTAAAATTATTTATATATTATATTTATTTATATAATCCGTCGACAAGCTAGGAGCCAAGGCTTGGTGAGCCTTAAAAAACAAACTCCGCGACTCGCGGAGTTTGAAGAAGGAAAGGGCCGCGAGTCGCGGAGATTCCCTGGACTCAAATCCCTATAAAACCCAACGAATTCTGATCATTTTTAATATCATAAATCAATCTCTCTCTATATATGTATACGTAATATATATTTATTTATATTTTAATTTTAATTTTAATTTTAATTTTAATTTCTAATAATAAGGGTATGTTAGCGAATGTTGTAAGGGTGTAAGTCGAAATTCTGTCCGTGTAACGCTACGCTATTTTTAATCATTGTAAGTTATGTTCAACCTTTTTAATTTAATGTCTCGTAGCTAAGTTATTATTATGCTTATTTAAAATGAAGTAATCATGATGTTGATATATAATAACTTAGCTACGAGACATTAAATTAAAAAGGTTGAACATAACTTACAATGATTAAAAATAGCGTAGCGTTACACGGACAGAATTTCGACTTACACCCTTACAACATTCGCTAACATACCCTTATTATTAGGATTTAAAATTAAAATTAAAATTAAAATTAAAATATAAATATATATATATATATATATATATATATATATATATATATATATATATATATATATATATATCGTATATATTGAGAGAGAGATAGATTAATTGATATTAAAAATGATCAGAATTCGTTGGGTTTTATAGGGATTTGAGTCCAGGGAATCTCCGCAACTCGCGGCCCTTTCCTTCTTCAAATTCCGCGAGTTGCGGAGTTTGTTTTTACAGCTCACCAAGCCTTGGCTCCTAGCTTGTCGATGGATTATATAAATAAATATAATATATAAATAATTTTAGTAATTATTTAAATATTATATTATATTTATGTGCATAGTTGACTTGTAATTTTTAGTCCGTTGCGTCGAGCGTTGAGAGTTGACTCTGGTCCCGGTTCCGGATTTTCAAACGTCCTGGCGTACAACTTAATATCTTATACTTTACGTTTTGAATCTTGTACTCTTGTAATTTTCAGACGTTTCTTATCAATAATTGGAACCTCTTTGATTGTATTTTGTACTTTTGAGCTTTTTGTTCGTTTGCGTCTTCAATTCGTCGAATCTGTCTTTTATCTTCACCTTTTATTATTTAAATGAATATTACTTGTAAATAGAACAATTGCAACTAAAAGCTTGTCTTTCTTGAGGAATAATGCTATGAAATATATGTTCGTTTTTAGCATTATCAAATATTCCCACACTTGAGCGTTATTTGTCCTCAAGCAATATAGTCTTAAAATACTAGAATCACTTCTTTATTTTTCACACTTTGTACATCAGTGATTTCTATACGGTGGTATAAATAATGGTAGTAACGATGTGGTTTACAGTCCCACATGACTATAAAATTTAGTTCCTTTAAGGAAATTGGATCTTAATGAAAACATTTGATCTTTTTGAAAATTCAATCTAACTTTTACCCTAGATAAGTTTTTCGGAATAACCCTTCACCGGTGTTTGCAAATTCTTTTTGTGGGTTTGGTGGGTTTCATATTTGAAAATTTAGCTCAAAACTTGTGGTTTTGTGTCATCCACTTGCTAACCTTGTATTGGGAAAGCAACACATCCAGTTTACTTGTTCCGTATATTACCTTTCGGTAAACTACCGTCCGGTTGTAAAGGAAAGCGTTGCTCAAGCACTGTTTAAGGCAATTACCCCTGACATGCTTTTAATTATGGTCTATAACGTGTCGGACGCAATTACTATCCTTTGTAGGAGCAATAGTAAAGCTCACCCTTATAATTTTTCGGTCTGGCACAAGGTCCTGTCTTTGACCATGCTATGCAACCACCGTTCTTACGGTTGACACTCGATTTGGTTCAGGTGACCTAATGAATTCCAGGTGAATTCCTAGGATTTTACGTTCAATGATAATGAACGCATTGAAAATAGGTTTTCAGAAAACAAATCGGTTTGTAATTTTTGATCAAAATATTTTCTCGTTCAAGCTCGAGTTTAGATATCATTGAATTCCATGAGTTTGAATTCTCAATCTTTAAGGTCAATCTCTAGGATTGAGTAATATCAGTCTTAAAAGATGATTTTTGATCTTTAAAGGAGATTATTCTTTCTGGGGATCTGATTCATTAGTCTTATCAAGCTAATTTGCATGGTGCCCCCCCATTGTACGAGATAAATCCTTCTCATGGTTAGGATAAATCTGACCACTTGGTGACCCTATTTTATGCTGAGGTCCGTGGATTTCCTGCTGATTTTAGAGATGACTTTTCTAGATTTTTCGTCAACCTACAGCTGGTCTGGACGACAACTTCCTGACCTAAATCAAGAAGCGCGTTTCTTTTTCGGAAGACTTTACTTCCTTCTAATGATGGAATTGATTCATCGTGTAGATCCATCTCTTCTTTTCTTTCATCGGGTAAAACAGTTTAGTCCAAAGCAAAAGTATTTTCAGTTATTTGTTACAGAAATATGTGACATATGTTTAAAATAACTTGGTAAATTTTCCCACATTTGGCTTTTATTTTCCTTTTTACTATCCTCTATTCCATTTTAAATGAATTTTAACATTTTGGTTTGTTTCTCAATTTATGTCCTTTCCGAGGTAACAATAATTTCGGTGTTAACACCTAGTTTTATCGTTCATAAATATGTATAAACATGATTTTGAGTTCATTTAATTTAAAATTTTGAAAAATTTTACTAGAATTGGGTAGTCAGTATATAAGACTAGGGCTGTTCTTTATTATCAGAGAGCACTAGAGTCTAATACAACTACTGCTTTACTAGTATTTTTAATGGTAACCAAGTGTTTAAGATAAAAATTTTAAAAATCCGAAAGAATTTAACCCCTTCACACACTTAAGATCATGCAATGCCCTCATTTGCAAGAAATCAGTAACAATTTAAATTATTGAGGGTGATTAGCGTAGAAATGATTAAATTTTACCAAAGTTTCCAAACATATTGTTGTTTGTGTTGAATGATAAATGGTGCACATCATTTGTTCATTCCGTCTTGTTGTTATTTCACATATATTTTGCATCTTGTCGTCAAAATTAGTTGCTTTTGCTGAACTTAATGCCAGTCTTTGAAAATGCGTTGTTTTGCCCTGTTGTGTACATAAGATAAACTGCAAACATATATACATATTTTTGAAGTTTGGTATATTACCCCACATTCAAAAATTATTAAAATCTAATAATAAAAGTTAGAAAATTATAAAAACTATTACAATATTAACATAAGTATTAAATGTATCAACATTACAAATAATAAAATAAATAAAACTAAGTAGACTAGGGATGATACTGATACCAGTAGGGGTTCCATGCATAACCGTATGTGTTATAGAATGCTTCAGCTGGGTTATACGTAGGATACGGTGGTTGCATCTCTATAGACCAGGGAGAAAATACGGGCGATGGAGTAGGAATATAGTTTCTACCTACATGTTGGCAATGAGCTATGATTTGGTTTTGATGAACTTACCAATCTTCAAATGCTCTATGTCTAGCATTTTCATACTCTTGTGAAGCTATAAACCTTTGCATTTCTGTCATTTTATTTCCCCCTCCCACATTACCTGGCTGTTGGTTTCTCTCAACCTGTGGATGTCTACCATGGTATTGTACTGCGGCGTTATTTCGCCTCTTCAAAACCTTCGCACCATGGTATACATTTAAACCAATTGTATCGTGGGGTTCTGGTTCTTCGACTAATAATCCCCCCGACTTATATCCTTATTGAGATACTCAACAATTAGTGTAATAAATATACCACATCCTATTATACTGTGCGGTCTCATCCCCTAACCATAGCATATAAATAATAACCCACACAATAAGGTATACTTACAGCGCTTTGTGGGTCTCGAATACACATGTGGTAAAACAAATCCTGTTCATTTACCTTTTCCTTATTCTTACCTCGTTGTGTAATCGAATTGGCTAAAAACCTATGAATTACTCTTAACTCTGCTCTATCTATATCCAAATAAGAGTAATTTCCCCCTTTAAATCGGTGATGGCTAGTCATTTGACTCCATACACCATGCGTATCAAAATTTTCATCAATTTTCCTACCGTTCAATATCAACCCTCTACAATCGGCAGATGCTAACTCCTCAGGCGTATATATACGTAAGGCCTGAGCCATGTCTAGTAAAGACATGTGGCGCATCGAACCTCCTAACAAAAATCTAATAAAAGATCGATCGGTTAAACTAACTACCCGATCATTTATTTCTATACTACACAATAATTCTTCACACCATACTTTATATACAGGTCTACGCATGCTGAATAATCGTACCCAATCGTTAAAAGTAGAATTACCATACCTCTGTGTAAGTATTTCTCTAATTGGCCCGGCCAATTCTACAGCTTCTAATGGTCCCCATTCTATTACCCTGGGTACTTCAACAACTTTAAAATGAAGAGTATGCAAGCCCCTTTGGTATTTTGGATAATCTATCCAACGTCTGTCAAATCTCAAGTTCGGTTGCAAATCTTCCAAGTGCATATCTAAAAATGTCATAACTGGATGAGGTATATCTTGTTTATAATAGCTATCAACATCTTGTTGTTCCGCATTCTCAGGAGGAGCATTGCGAGCTTGGGATGAAGATTCACCCCTTTCAGTCTGCAAAACATATCAAACACAATTTTTTGTGCATCCAAATATGCATTAGTGTCAGCAAAATCATCAATCAAAATAATTACAATGACATGATCAATTTATATCAAACTTATGCTCATTTTCATATTTTTATCAAATCTACACTTTTTCAAATAAGCAAATACGAAAATGTTCGCCAAGTTCATAAGCATTCAACTCAAATAACATGTCAAAATAATCATTACTAGCAATTAAACAAGTTTCAAATGGCATTATCTCTCAAAAATCAAGTTCATGAATTTTAGACTTGAAAAAGTCCACTTTAATTCTAAAAATCATGTTTAGGCTCAAAGTTTGGATCATTTAACTACCTAAACATGTTACACTACTTAATTTAGCAATAATTCATGAAAAAAATCGGCCATAACCTGTTTATATCAAAAAGCCCCAAATTGCTCAAGAACACAAACCCTAGATTTCTCAAAATTTGAAGTTTAAGGCTTCTAATCATGTTAAATAGCATCAATCTAGGTTATACAAGCATAATACATAAACAATTTAAGCATAATTACACTAAAAAGCATCAAAATCGAATTGGGTATAAAATTGCTCAAGAACACTAATTTTTCGGATTAAAGGGTGTTTTGGTGTAGAAATTAACCTTTTTTCTTGAGTAATTCCTTGATAGCATCCTTCTCAACATGATTTTGTAAAAGATTTGATGAAAAATGGCCAAAAATTCGATTTTGTGTGTGTTTTGTTCGGGTGTTTTTCGCACATTTTGTGGGAAGGGGTTAAATTCTTTCGGATTTTTAAAATTTTTATCTTAAATACTTGGTTACCATTAAAAATACTAGTAAAGCAGTAGTTGTATTAGAATCTTGTGCTCTCTGATAATAAAGAACAACCTTAGTCTTATATACTGACTACCCAATTCTAGTAAAATTTTTCAAAATTTTCAATTAAATGAACTCAAAATCATGTTTATACATATTTATGAATGATAAAACTAGGTGTTAACACCGAAATTATTGTTACCTCGGAAAGGACATAAATTGAGAAACAAACCAAAATGTTAAAATTCATTTAAAATGGAATAGAGGACAGTAAAAAGGAAAATAAAAGTCAAGTGTGGGAAAATTTACCAAGTTATTTTAAACATATGTCACATATTTCTGTAACAAATAACTGAAAATACTTTTGCTTTGGACTAAACTAAACTGTTTTACCCGATGAAACAAAAGAAGAGATGGATCTACACGATGAATCAATTCCATCATTAAAAGAAAGTAAAGTCTTCCGAAAAAGAAACACGCTTCTTGATTTAGGTCAGGAAGTTATCGTCCAGACCAGCTGTAGGTTGACGAAAAATCTAGAAAAGTCATCTCTAAAATCAGCAGGAAATCCAGGGACCTCAGCATAAAACAGGGTCGCCAAGTGGTCAGATTTATCCTAACCATGAGAAGGATTTATCTCGTACAATGGGGGGCACCATGCAAATTAGCTTGATAAGACTAATGAATCAGATCGCCAAAAAGGATAATCTCCTTTAAAGATCAAAAATCAGCTTTTAAGACTGATATTACTCAATCCTAGAGATTGACCTTAAAGATTGAGAATTCAAACTCATGGAATTCAATGATATCTAAACTCGAGCTTGAACGAGAAAATATTTTGATCAAAAATTACAAACGATTTGTTTTCTGAAAACCTATTTTCAATGCATTCATTACCATTGAACGTAAAATCCTAGGAATTCACCGGGAATTCATTAGGTCACCTGAACTAAATCGGGTGTCAACCGTAAGAACTGTGGTTGCATAGCATGGTCAAAGACAGGACCTTGTGCCAGACCGAAAAATTATAAGGGTGAGCTTTACTATTGCTCCTACAAAGGATAGTAATTGCGTCCTACACGTTATAGACCATAATCAAAAGCATGTCAGGGGACATTGCCTTAACAGTTGCTTGTTCAACGCTTTCCTTTACAACCGGACGGTAGTTTACCGAAAGGTAATATACGGAACAAGTAAACTGGATGTGTTGCTTTCCCAATACAAGGTTAGCAAGTGGGTGATACAAAACCACAAGTTTTGAGCTAAATTTTCAAATATGAAACCCACCAAACCCACAAAAAGAATTTGCAAACACCGGTGAAGGGTTATTCCGAAAAACTTATCTAGGGTAAAAGTTAGATTGAATTTTCAAAAAGATCAAATGTTTTCATAAAGATCCAATTTCCTTAAAGGATCTAAATTTTATAGTCATGTGGGACTGTAAACCACATCGTTACTACCATTGTTTATACCGCCGTATAGAAATCACTGATGTACAAAGTGTGAAGAATAAAGAAGTGATTCTAGTATTTCAAGACTATATTGCTTGAGGACAAGCAACGCTCAAGTGTGGAAATATTTGATAATGCTAAAAACGAACATATATTTCATAGCATTATTCCTCAAGAAAGACAAGCTTTTAGTTGCAATTGTTCTATTTACAAGTAATATTCGTTTAAATTATAAAAGGTGAAGACAAAAGACAGATTCGACGAATTGAAGACGCAAACGACCAAAAAGCTCAAAAGTACAAAATACAATCAAAGAGGTTCCAATTATTGATAAGAAACGTCTCAAAATTACAAGAGTACAAGATTCAAAACGCAAAGTATAAGATATTAAATTGTACGCAAGGACGTTCGAAAATCCGGAACCAGGACCAGAGTCAACTCTCAACGCTCGACGCAACGGACTAAAAATTACAAGTCAACTATGCACATAAATATAATATAATATTTAAATAATTACTAAAATTATTTATGTATTATATTTATTTATATAATCCATCGACAAGCTAGGAGCCAAGGCTTGGTGAGCTGTAAAAACAAACTCCGCGACTCGCGGAGTTTGAAGAAGGAAAGGGTCGCGAGTCGCGGAGATTCCCTGTACTCAAATCCCTATAAAACCCAACGAATTCTGATCATTTTTAATATCAATTAATCTATCTCTCTCTCAATATATACGTAATATATATATATTTATATTTTAATTTTAAATCCTAATAATAAGGGTATGTTAGCGAATGTTGTAAGGGTGTAAGTCGAAATTCTGTCCGTGTAATGCTACGCTATTTTTAATCATTGTAAGTTATGTTCAACCTTTTTAATTTAATGTCTCATAGCTAAGTTATTATTATGCTTATTTAAAACGAAGTAATCATGATGTTGGGCTAATTACTAAAATTGGGTAATTGGGCTTTGTACCATAATTGGGGTTTTGACAAAAGAACGACACTTGTGGAAATTAGACTATGGGCTATTAATGGGCTTTATATTTGTTTAACTAAATGATAGTTTGTTAATTTTAATATAAAGATTTACAATTGGACGTCCCTATAAATAACCATATACACTCAATCGGACACGATGAGCGGGATATTTATATGTACGAATAATCGTTCATTTAACTGGACACGGGAATGGATTAATAGCTACTAGAATTATTAAAACAGGGGTGAAATTATGTACAAGGACACTTGGCATAGTTGTTAACAAAGTATTAAAACCTTGGGTTACACGAAGTCGATAACCTGGTGTAATTATTAAACAAAGTATTAAAATCTTGTTACAGTTTAAGTCCCCAATTAGTTGGAATATTTAACTTCGGGTATAAGGATAATTTGACGAGGACACTCGCACTTTATATATATGACTGATGGACTGTTATGGACAAAAACCAGACGGACATATTAAATAATCCAGGACAAAGGACAATTAACCCATGGGCATAAAACTAAAATCAACACGTCAAACATCATGATTACGGAAGTTTAAATAAGCATAATTTTTTTATTTCATATTTAACTTCCTTTATTTTATATTTAATTGCACTTCTAATTATCGCACTTTTATTTATTGTTATTGTATTTAATTGCACTTTTAATTATCGTACTTTTTAATTATCGCACTTTTATTTATCGCAATTTCATTATTGTTATTTACTTCACGCTTTAAATTAAGTTATATTTATTTTTATTATTTTACATCAGGTTTTAACTGCGACTAAAGTTTTTAAAATCGACAAACCAGTCATTAAACGGTAAAAACCCCCCTTTATAATAATAAAATTACTTATATATATATTTGTATTTTTATAAAATAAAACTAATATAGCGTTAAGCTTTGTTTAAAGATTTTTTTTCCCTGTGGAACGAACCGGACTTACTAAAAACTACACTACTGTACGATTAGGTACACTGCCTATAAGTGTTGTAACAAGGTTTAAGTATATCCATTCAATATATAAATAAATATCTTGTGTAAAATTGTATCGTATTTAATAGTATTTCCTAGTAAAATTTAAGCTATTTTATATACACCTCGCATAACACCAACTATGGACAATAATCCTCATTTCTACGCTAATCACCCTCAATAATATAAATTGTTACTGATTTCTTGCAAATGAGGGCATTGCAAGATCTTAAGTGTGGGAAGGGGTTAAATTCTTTCAGATTTTTAAAATTTTTATCTTAAATACTTGGTTACCATTAAAAATACTAGTAACGTAGTAGTTGTATTAGAATCTAGTGCTCTCTGATAATAAAGAACAGCCCTAGTCTTATATACTGACTACCCAATTCTAGTAAAATTTTTCAAAATTTTCAATTAAATGAACTAAAAATCATGTTTATACATATTTATGAACGATAAAACTAGGTGTTAACACCGAAATTATTGTTACCTCAGAAAGGACATAAATTGAGAAACAAACCAAAATGTTAAAATTCATTTAAAATGGAATAGAGGACAATAAAAAGGAAAATAAAAGCCAAGTGTGGGAAAAATTACCAAGTTATCTTAAACATATGTCACATATTTCTGTAACAAATAATTGAAGATACTTTTGCTTTGGACTAAACTAAACTGTTTTACCCGATGAAAGAAAAGAAGAGATGGATCTACACGATGAATCAATTCCATCGTTAAAAGGAAGTAAAGTCTTCCGAAAAAGAAACGCGCTTCTTGATTTAGGTCATGAAGTTGTCGTCTAGACCAGCTGTAGGTTGATGAAAAATCTAGAAAAGTCATCTCTAAAATCAGCAGGAAATCCACGGACCTCAGCATAAAACAGGGTCGCCAAGTGGTCAGATTTATCCTAACCATGAGAAGGATTTATCTCGTACAATGGGGGCACCGTGCAAATTAGTTGGATAAGACTAATGAATCAGATCCCCAGAAAGGATAATCTCCTTAAAGATTAAAAATCAGCTTTTAAGACTGATATTACTCAATCCTAGAGATTGACCTTAAAGATTGAGAATTACAAACTCATGGAATTCGAGGATATCTAAACTCGAGCTTGAACGAGAAAATATTTTGATCAAATTAAAACCGATTTGTTTTCTGAAAACCCTATTTTCAATGCGTTCATTACCTTTGAACGTAAAATCCTAGGAATTCACCTGGAATTCATTAGGTCACCTGAACCAAATCGGGTGTCAACCGTAAGAACGGTGGTTGCATAGCATGGTCAAAGACAGGACCTTGTGCCAGACCAAAAAATTATAAGGGTGAGCTTTACTATTGCTCCTACAAAGGATAGTAATTGCATCCGACACGTTATAGACCATAATTAAAAGCATGTCAGGGGACATTGCCTTAACAGTTGCTTGTTCATCACTTTCCTTTACAACCGGACAGTAGTTTATCGAAAGGTAATATACGGGACAAGTAAACTGGACGTGTTGCTTTCCTAATACAAGGTTAGCAAGTGGGTGACACAAAAACCATAAGTTTTGAGCTAAAATTTTCAAATCTGAAACCCACAAAACTCACAAAAACAATTTGCAAACACCGGTGAAGGGTTATTCCGGAAAACTTATCTAGGGTAAAAGCTAGATTGAATTTTCAAAAAGATCAAATATTTTCATAAAGATCCAATTTCCTTAAAGGATCTAAATTTTATAGTCATGTGGGACTGTAAACCACATCGTTAATACCATTGTTTATACCGCCGTATAGAAATCACTGATGTACAAAGTGTGAAGAATAAAGAAGTGATTCTAGTATTTCAAGACTATATTGCTTGAGGACAAGCAACGCTCAAGTGTGGAAATATTTGATAATGCTAAAAACGAACATATATTTCATAGCATTATTCCTCAAGAAAGACAAGCTTTTAGTTGCAATTGTTCTATTTACAAGTAATATTCGTTTAAATTATAAAAGGTGAAGACAAAAGACAGATTCGACGAATTGAAGACGCAAACGACCAAAAAGCTCAAAAGTACAAAATACAATCAAAGAGGTTCCAATTATTGATAAGAAACGTCTCAAAATTACAAGAGTACAAGATTCAAAACGCAAAGTATAAGATATTAAATTGTACGCAAGGACGTTCGAAAATCCGGAACCAGGACCAGAGTCAACTCTCAACGCTCGACGCAACGGACTAAGAATTACAAGTCAACTATGCACATAAATATAATATAATATTTAAATAATTACTAAAATTATTTATATATTATATTTATTTATATAATCCGTCGACAAGCTAGGAGCCAAGGCTTTGTAAGCTGTAAAAACAAACTCCGTGACTCGCGGAGTTTGAAGAAGGAAAGGGCCGCGAGTCGCGGAGATTCCCTGGACTCAAATCCCTATAAAACCCAACGAATTCTGATCATTTTTAATATCATATATCCATCCTCTCTATATCTATACGTAAATATTTATATTTATATTATAATTTTAATTTTAATTTTAAATCCTAATAATAAGGGTATGTTAGCGAATGTTGTAAGGGTGTAAGTCGAAATTCTGTCCGTGTAACGCTACGCTATTTTTAATCATTGTAAGTTATGTTCAACCTTTTTAATTTAATGTCTCGTAGCTAAGTTATTATTATGCTTATTTAAAACGAAGTAATCATGATGTTGGGCTAATTACTAAAATTGAGTAATTGGGCTTTGTACCATAATTGGGGTTTGGACAAAAGAACAACACTTGTGGAAATTAGACTATGGGCTATCAATGGGCTTTATATTTGTTTAACTAAATGATAGTTTGTTAATTTTAATATAAAGATTTACAATTGGATGTCCCTATAAATAACCATATACACTCGATCGGACACGATGGGCGGGGTATTTATATGTACGAATAATCGTTCATTTAACCGGACACGGGAATGGATTAATAGTCACTTGAATTATTAAAACAGGGGTGAAATTATGTACAAGGACACTTGGCATAATTGTTAACAAAGTATTAAAACTTTGGGTTACACGCAGTCGATAACCTGGTGTAATTATTAAACAAAGTATTAAAATCTTGCTACAGTTTAAGTCCCCAATTAGTTAGAATATTTAACTTCGGGTATAAGGATAATTTGACCAGGATACTCGCACTTTATATTTATGACTGATGGACTGTTATGGACAAAAACCAGACGGATATATTAAATAATCCAGGACAAAGGACAATTAACCCATGGGCATAAAACTAAAATCAACACGTCAAACATCATGATTACGGAAGTTTAAATAAGCATAATTCTTTTATTTCATATTTAATTTCCTTTATTTTATATTTAATTGCACTTTTAATTATCGCACTTTTATTTATTGTTATTGTATTTAATTGCACTTTTAATTATCGTACTTTTTAATTATCGCAATTTTATTTTATCGCACTTTTATTTATCGCAATTTCATTATTGTTATTTACTTTACGCTTTAAATTAAGTTATATTTATTTTTATTATTTTACATCAGGTTTTAACTGCGACTAAAGTTTTTAAAATTGATAAACCGGTCATTAAACGGTAAAAACCCCCCTTTATAATAATAATATTACTTATATATATATATATTTGTATTTTTATAAAATAAAACTAATATAGCGTTAAGCTTTGTTTAAGGATTTTTTTTCCCTGTGGAACGAACCGGACTTACTAAAAACTACATTACTGTACGATTAGGTACACTGCCTATAAGTGTTGTAGGAAGGTTTAAGTATATCCATTCAATAAATAAATAAATATCTTGTGTAAAATTGTATCGTATTTAATAGTATTTCCTAGTAAAATTTAAGCTATTTTATATACACCTCGCATAACACCAAGTATCTCACCACACTTGAGCGTTGCTTGTCCTCAAGCAATATAGTCTTGAAATACTAGAATCACTTCTTTATTCTTCACACTTTGTACATCAGTGATTTCTATACGGCGGTATAAACAATGGTAGTAACGATGTGGTTTACAGTCCCACATGACTATAGAATTTAGATCCTTTAAGGAAATTGGATCTTTTTGAAAACATTTGATCTTTTTGAAAATTCAATCTAACTTTTACCCTAGATAAGTTTTCCGGAATAACCCTTCACCGGTGTTTGCAAATTCTTTTTGTGGGTTTGGTGGGTTTCATATTTCAAAATTTAGCTCAAAACTTGTGGTTTTGTGTCACCCACTTGCTAACCTTGTGTTGGGAAAGCAACACATCCAGTATACTTGCTCCATATATTACCTTTCGGTAAACTACCATCCGGTTGTAAAGGAAAGCGTTGAACAAGCAACTGTTAAGGCAATGTCCCCTGACATGCTTTTGATTATGGTCTATAACGTGTCGGACGCAATTACTATCCTTTGTAGGAGCAATAGTAAAGCTCACCCTTATAATTTTTCGGTCTGGCACGAGGTCCTGTCTTTGACCATGCTATGCAACCACCGTTCTTACGGTTGACACCCGATTTGGTTCAGGTGACCTAATGAATTTCAGGTGAATTCCTAGGATTTTACGTTCAATGTTAATGAACGCATTGAAAATAGGTTTTCAGAAAACAAATCGGTTTATAATTTTCGATCAAAATATTTTCTCGTTCAAGCTTGAGTTTAGATATCATTGAATTCCATGAGTTTGAATTCTCAATCTTTAAGGTCAATCTCTAGGATTGAGTAATATCAGTCTTAAAAGCTGATTTTTGATATTTAAAGGAGATTATCCTTTCTGGGGATCTGATTCATTAGTCTTATCAAGCTAATTTGCATGGTGCCCCCCATTGTACGAGATAAATCCTTCTCATGGTTAGGATAAATCTGACCACTTGGCAACCCTGTTTGATGCTGAGGTCCGTGGATTTCCTGCTGATTTTAGTGATGACTTTTCTAGATTTTTCATCAACCTACAACTGGTCTGGACGACAACTTCATGACCTAAATCAAGAAGCGCGTTTCTTTTTCGGAAGACTTTACTTCCTTTTAATGATGGAATTGATTCATCGTGTAGATCCATCTTTCTTACAGTAAATCGGGTAAAACAGTTAATTATCGTTCAAAACAAAAGTATTTTCAATTATTTGTTACAGAAATATGTGACATATGTTTAAAATAATTTGGTAAATTTTCCCACACTTGGCTTTTATTTTTCCTTTTTGTTTTCCTCTATTCCATTTTAAATGAATTCTAACATTTTGGTTTGTTTCTCAATTTATGTCCTTTCTAAGGTAACAATAATTTCGGTGTTAACACCTAGTTTTATCATTCATAAATATGTATAAACATGATTTTGAGTTCATTTAATTGAAAATTTTGAAAATTTTTACTAGAATTGGGTAGTCAGTATATAAGACTAGGGCTGTTCTTTATTATCAGAGAGCACTAGATTCTTTATTAGCGTAGAAATGATTAAATTTTACCAAAGTTTCCAAGCATATTGTTGTTTGTGTTGAATGATAAATGATGCACATCATTTGTTAATTCCGTCTTGTTGTTATTTCACATATATTTTGCATCTTGTCGTAAAAAATTAGTTGCTTTTGCTGAACTTAATGCCAGTCTTTGAAAATGCGTTGTTTTACCCTGTTGTGTACATAAGATAAACTGCAAACATATATACATATTTTTGAAGTTTGGTATATTACCCCACATTCAAAAATTATTAAAATCTAATAATAAAAGTTAGAAAATTATAAAAACTATTACAATATTGACATAAGTATTAAATGTATCAACATTACAAATAATAAAATAAATAAAACTAAGTAGACTAGGGATGATACTGATACCAGTAGGGGTTCCATGCATAACCGTATGTGTTATAGAATGCTTCGGCTGGGTTATACGTAGGATACGGTGGTTGCAACTCTATAGACCAGGGAGGAAATACGGGCGATGGAGTAGGAATATAGTTTCTACCTACATGTTGGAAATTGTAAGACCCAAATATTTATTGTACATAATGTATTTATGGTGTACGATGCGTATACGAAGTGTACGAAGCAGGTACGTGTTGCTTGCTCGAACGTCGAAGAAAACTGGACGTTGTTTGAGGTACAAAGTGTGTACGTATCTTTTCAACCCCAAATAAAGTTTGAGTTGATGTTTCAAAGCCTTACCATTAGAAAGAATATCTTATTACGTTTCCAACGATATTTGGTTCATCGAAAACGGAGCTACGGTCAAAAAGTTATGGCCAAAACAAGTTTCTGAAATCTGACCTGCAGTGTGGAGCGGCGCGCGACCTTTTGGCGCGGCGCGCCGAATGGGTCTGATGCATTTTTTCAGCATTTTAAGTGTCTAAATGAAGGGTATTATGGTCCTTTCACTTGTGGACGGATTTGTGGCTTTTAGATCAGTTTTAGATCCACTTTTGGATCATTTTCAAGTCCACAAACACTCTCATCTTCAACCTCAAGTTCTAGAGTGAGAGTAGAGTGAGAAAGCTTGAGAAGAGGAAGAAGAAGCTTGGATTCTTCAAATTTAAGCTCATTACTTGTGTTGTTGTTGTACTAGCTTCGTTTTCTTCAAAAGGTAAAACCCTAATTCGGATTTAGTTGTGTTAATTCGTTTATTATGCTAGAGTTTGTGTTAAAGTAGATGTAAAACCCATTTCTTGGAAGTTTGGGGTAAACGGGTTAAGTTTTAGTGCAAGAACCCTAATATTGGTGGGTCTAGGGTTGGATGATGATATTGTGGGTTTGTAAAACTAAATTAGTTGATGAAATCACTAGCTACTTGGATTGTCGGTGATTAGGGGTGTAAACTTACAATTTGGTGTTTTGACTAGTTTTAGGTCAAAATGGGTTTTTGAGTAAACAACCCTATAAATGGCGTTTAATGGCTAAAATAGTTAAGATTAGCTATTTCGGGAACGCGGGAAGTGATTTCATAAGTTTTGGACTTGTGAGTATTGTTTTATGCTTAATAGGGTGTAAAACACACTTTAGGACCAAATGGGCGGGTCGTGTGTTTAAATGAGTGATCGAATGACCAAACCATGTTTAAATGATGTTGTTGAGGCATAATCACAAGTCATTTGTGATTATGAAGGTTTTCGAGCGAAAAATGGTTTTTGGTCAAAGTTGGTCAATAGGATGTTCTAGGAGAACATATGTATTGTTTAAATCGAACAAGCATTGTGAGTAGCTTATTTGCATGTATACTTTGCGTAGGTGATTTGCGTGAAGTCGGTGGAAGAAGTTAAGATCGCGGGATACGTTCTTCAAGTATTTCAAGGTGAGTGGAATATTTATACGCTTATGTATATAATTTGGTTGCTTGTGTGCGGGGTGGTAAGTGATATCCGTTAGGATTCACTTTTCGTGGACCACATTTGAGTTGGGAAAAATATAGTGAGTGATATCCGCGTGGATAGCTCTTCGTTGGCTATATTCGTTTTGGATATGTAGCGAGTGGTTAATGTTTGACCTATCACTCTTCGTCGGCTACATGTGTGCGTTTGGATATGTGACGAGTGGTTAATGTTTGACCTATCACTCTTCGTCGGTCACATGTGTATATTTAGTTTGTGGCGAGTGATTAACGTTTGACCTATCGCTCTTCGTCGGCCACATGTGTGTTTGGGTAAGTGGTGAGTGTTAACCGTTTAGGGGTTCGCTCTTCGTTGGCCACTTATCGTGGGATGGTAAGCGGTTCCGCTTTTTGTCGGCCATCCTTGTGATTGAGGTAAGTGTTAACGTTTCGGTTGCACTTTTCGTCGGCCTCATAGTGCGTAGTGGTGAGTAGTTAACGATTTTGACCTACTACTCTTCGTCGGCCACTTACGCGTGCGATGGGTGGTGAGTAGTTAACGATTTTGACCTACTACTCTTCGTCGGCCACCATCGAGTCGAATGTCGACATTGGGTATATTGGGATGTGTAATTTTACTAGCATTGTATGTATTCGTTCTTGGCATGTATTATTGTTGAGATCTCTATGCTAATGATGTTGACTTGTTGTACGTACGATTAATCGTTTATTTGTTATTGCGGATTGCTAATGTTATTGTGTTGTTGTGTAGGTGTATGCAAGTAATTGGATTATGTATGTATGCGTATAAGTATTGCATTCACTAAGCATTAGCTTACCCTCTCGTTGTTTACATTTTTAGGTTCGAAGGCGGACGTGGCAAGGGTATGCTCGGGATTAGATGATTTTCCCATTTTGATACTTGCTTGGATTCGACCTAGGATTGGGTAGTTTATCCCCAACATCATGCTCGTAGTTTGTTGGAACTTAAACTCATTGGGTCGAAGTTGTATTTTGTATTAAAAGGGGTATTTTGGGCATATGTGGGCCCCGCGATGTAAAACTCGTTTTAATTAATTAATCGTGTTAGTTTTACTTATATTAATGTACGGTTAAAAGCGTTTCGTCTGAAAGTGTCGGGAACGAGTCTATCTTTTTCGCATTTAAAAAGCCCGGAGACAGGCCGTTTTGGCGCGGCGCGCCAGATGGGGGGCGCGGCGCGCGGGGTCACTGTACAGCAAATTTTTTTTTGTTTGTTTGTATTTTCACGGGGTTTGGTCGAGGGTTGGTTTGGGTTGTTACAAGTGGTATCAGAGCATGGTCTAAGGGATTTAGGTGACTTGAGATAGGCGCCTAGACTTAGACTTTTGTGTGTGCTATTATCGGGACTTGTAGGATTACGGGTCGGTTCGGGTTTCTAGTTAGTGCCTTTGAGAATAGGTGCTTTAACTATGTGTTGTTTATGTTGATACTAATTGTGTTGTTTTGTGTTGAATATCTAGCGAAATGGGTGTTGTATTCATGAGTTCGGCACGGCGTGTGAGCGTAATAATGCGTCGCGAACATTATTACGGTTGCAAGCCAAGTCATGCAAGTGATGTACAACAAGTATTGGACTAGATGGGATGCACGAACGTTGGCATACTTATGTGATGTGATTATTGTTCGTGGCGGTGTATGTGATTTACTTGTGTTGCGTTCCTAACCAAGTTCATTTCTTAGAATGAAGACGAGGAACAGACATGATAATGGTGATCAAAGCGACGACTCCGAGTTCACGGCTAAGGTTGAGGCCATCATTAAACGTTATAAAGTGGAGTTTCTCGAGGATGTTAGAAAGGTGTTCCAGGAATCGGTTGATGGGCAAGTAACCGAACTAATCGACGAACGAGTGGATGCCGCGATCGAAAAGGCATTCGAGGCTAGAAACATTTACCCTCGTGGTGAAGGGAGCGATGGTAACGGTGGACATGGAAGGCGGGACTTCCATTACAAGAACTTCAAGGATGCTCAACCTCCTATGTTTAATGGGGTGAGGGATCCGTTGAAGAGTACATGTTGGGTTTCCGATATCGAGGGGGCTTTTCGTACTAGTGAATGTCCTCCCGAGAAGAAAACGAGGTACGGGTCTAGCATGTTACGTGAAGAAGCCAAGTTGTGGTGGGATGACAAGATTCAATTGTATGGCGAGGAACAATGTATGAGCTTGTCATGGGATGAGTTCAAAGAGGAGTTCTTTAACGAGTACCGAACTTCTTCCGACCTTGATAAAATCCGGGACGAGTTACACAATTTGCGACAAGGTTCGATGGACTTGGTTACTCTCAAGTCTACCTTCTTGGCAAAGACTCGTTTTTGTCCGGAGTATGTTGGTGACGATCACAAGTTGATGAAAGATTTTTACCGTACGATGAATGATGAATTGAAGGGTAAAATTAGTCGGGGAATGGCTAAGTCTTTTGAGGAGCTATTCGAATTGGCTCGGGGTTTCGAACCGGAGGTGTCGAAGCCAAGTGTGTCTGATGTTAGTAAACGGAAGTCCGAGACTACGATGCATTCGAACAAGAAAAGTAAGAGTATTTCCGAGGGCCGCGGGAGCATGAAAAGGAGTGGCACCGGTGGTTTTGTACCCACGTGTTATAATTGCGGAGAACGCGGTCATATGTCACGCGAGTGTACGAATGCGAAGTCTAAAAAGGTTGTGTGTTTTAATTGTCGAAAGGAGGGACACCGAAAGTCGGCGTGTCCGGATTTAGTTGGTAAAGCATGAGAACCTGACGATGGTGTTCAGGTACTATTCGACTATCTTATTGAATCGTACTTATGATTGTGTTTAATGCATTTCGTGTTAGTGCGTAGTGTAAGGAGGGGTAGTGTTCCTTATGGAATTACCCTATGTTGTTGGTCCGGTTGTCGGGCGAAGGGCATAAGACTTGGTGTAACCAAGCATTCCTTGATATTGGAAAAAGTTTATACCAAGCCACATGTGTGGGTTTTGGTGTTTGGATGTTAGAGCGTGTACGCTCTCGCGTTGAGGTCGTTAAACCGTGAGGTTCGTCGGGTGGATAAAACCCGAGAGGTCTAGTGTTGATCTCGATGTGTATTGGTGAAGGAGTCTACATGATGCGACGTTAGGTGCCTTCTTCCATACCTACAAGCATAGTGTTCGACTCTGATGGTGATGCGGTTACGTTGTACTTAGGGTACCGGGGATAAAACCTTAGGTGCATGAGTGACTAGGTGAAACTTTGGTAGTTACGGCAATCGGAGAATTTGCAAGGTTAAAGTTTGGGTAAATTATGGTACACTTTTCGTTCGAAGTGTTTGAGGATAGGTTTTTAGTGTGAGATTTCGGATGATGCTCATAGTGGATCCGAAATTTGTGTCGGTACCTAGATTTGGTCGGTTTGCGGTAGAGTACAATTTCGGTTAAAATTGTACTTATGATTTTGGACTTAAATTATCACCGATGTGGTAATGTGGTAAATCTCGTTGAGAGGTAATGGACGTGTTTGACGAGCAAGGTGAAATCCCTCGGTTAAGGGATGTGTGTGTCGGATTCTCTTCTAGAGAATTATTGTTTTGTGCCTATGTGCGATATAGGTGGTTCTTGCTCGGTTGTGATGGCGATATTCGCGCGTGCGGATATTTCGTGTGCGAAAATTCCTAGATGTGTGGAATGATTCTAAGTATGTGCATATACTCAATTTGTTTATATGTATTGTGGCAAGTATTATCCAATTGCGAGGATTCAGTTTTCGTTGGCCACGGTTGAGGTGTGATAAGTAGTAAGTGTTATCCGCTAGGATTCGCTTTTCGTCGACTACTTATTGGTGTATGGAATGCGTTTTCCGTTAGTAATCGTTTTTGTTTGGCCATGTGTGGGTAGAGGTAAGTGTGATCCGTAGGGATGCGCTTTTTGTCGGCCTCTCGTCGCGTAGTGGTAAGTGGTTAACGTTTGATCTACCGCTTTTCGTCGGCCACGTACGCGTAAGGATGTGGGGCAAGTGGTATCCAATCGTGAGGATTCACTTTTCGTCGGCTCCGTTGTATTTGCTTGTTGGCCATGTTATTGTTGTGCGGTTACTTTAGCGATGTACATGATAAGGGTACGCTAAAGGGGTTACTAACTTGATACGAGGTATGGAACGTTAGCTTACTTATGTCATGCGGTCGAGGCATGAGTTTGTCCCGGTTTGGGGACGAAGCGAGACTTAGTACTCGGTTTGGTAGAATTGGTGAATCACGGAGGATGATTCTAAACAGAAAGGTAACTTTGTGTAAGGTCGCCTAAAGGATTTGTATGAAATCTTCGAATTTGGGGGAAATGTTGTGGACATCGAGTTTGGACGTATGTCGAAGGACCATGGATTTTGGTACTTGCTAATTTAAGTGACAAGGATCACGAGGACGTGATCGATTCTAAGTGGGGGAGAGTTGTAAGACCCAAATATTTATTGTACATAATGTATTTATGGTGTACGATGCGTATACGAAGTGTACGAAGCAGGTACGTGTTGCTTGCTCGAACGTCGAAGAAAACTGGACGTTGTTTGAGGTACAAAGTGTGTACGTATCTTTTCAACCCCAAATAAAGTTTGAGTTGATGTTTCAAAGCCTTACCATTAGAAAGAATATCTTATTACGTTTCCAACGATATTTGGTTCATCGAAAACGGAGCTACGGTCAAAAAGTTATGGCCAAAACAAGTTTCTGAAATCTGACCTGCAGTGTGGAGCGGCGCGCGACCTTTTGGAGCGGCGCGCCGAATGGGTCTGATGCGTTTTTTCAGCATTTTAAGTGTCTAAATGAAGGGTATTATGGTCCTTTCACTTGTGGACGGATTTGTGGCTTTTAAATCAGTTTTAGATCCACTTTTGGATCATTTTCAAGTCCACAAATACTCTCATCTTCAACCTCAAGTTCTAGAGTGAGAGTAGAGTGAGAAAGCTTGAGAAGAGGAAGAAGAAGCTTGGATTCTTCAAGTTTAAGCTCATTACTTGTGTTGTTGTTGTACTAGCTTCGTTTTCTTCAAAAGGTAAAACCCTAATTCGGATTTAGTTGTGTTAATTCGTTTATTATGCTAGGGTTTGTGTTAAAGTAGATGTAAAACCCGTTTCTTGGAAGTTTGGGGTAAACGGGTTAAGTTTTAGTGCAAGAACCCTAATATTGGTGGGTCTAGGGTTGGATGATGATATTGTGGGTTTGTAAAACTAAATTAGTTGATGAAATCACTAGCTACTTGGATTGTTGGTGATTAGGGGTGTAAACTTACAATTTGGTGTTTTGACTAGTTTTAGGTCAAAATGGGTTTTTGAGTAAACAACCCTATAAATGGCGTTTAATGGCTAAAAGAGTTAAGATTAGCTATTTCGGGAACGCGGGAAGTGATTTCATAAGTTTTGGACTTGTGAGTATTGTTTTATGCTTAATAGGGTGTAAAACACACTTTAGGACCAAATGGGCGGGTCGTGTGTTTAAATGAGTGATCGAATGACCAAACCATGTTTAAATGATGTTGTTGAGGCATAATCACAAGTCATTTGTGATTATGAAGGTTTTCGAGCGAAAAATGGTTTTTGGTCAAAGTTGGTCAATAGGATGTTCTAGGAGAACATATGTATTGTTTAAGTCGAACAAGCATTGTGAGTAGCTTATTTGCATGTATACTTTGCGTAGGTGATTTGCGTGAAGTCGGTGGAAGAAGTTAAGATCGCATGATACGTTCTTCAAGTATTTCAAGGTGAGTGGAATATTTATACGCTTATGTATATAATTTGGTTGCTTGTGTGCGGGGTGGTAAGTGATATCCGTTAGGATTCACTTTTCGTGGACCACATTTGAGTTGGGAAAAATATAGTGAGTGATATCCGCGTGGATAGCTCTTCGTTGGCTATATTCGTTTTGGATATGTAGCGAGTGGTTAATGTTTGACCTATCACTCTTCGTCGGCTACATGTGTGCGTTTGGATATGTGACGAGTGGTTAATGTTTGACCTATCACTCTTCGTCGGTCACATGTGTATATTTAGTTTGTGGCGAGTGATTAACGTTTGACCTATCGCTCTTCGTCGGCCACATGTGTGTTTGGGTAAGTGGTGAGTGTTAACCGTTTAGGGGTTCGCTCTTCGTTGGCCACTTATCGTGGGATGGTAAGCGGTTCCGCTTTTTGTCGGCCATCCTTGTGATTGAGGTAAGTGTTAACGTTTCGGTTGCACTTTTCGTCGGCCTCATAGTGCGTAGTGGTGAGTAGTTAACGATTTTGACCTACTACTCTTCGTCGGCCACTTACGCGTGCGATGGGTGGTGAGTAGTTAACGATTTTGACCTACTACTCTTCGTCGGCCACCATCGAGTCGAATGTCGACATTGGGTATATTGGGATGTGTAATTTTATTAGCATTGTACGTATTCGTTCTTGGCATGTATTATTGTTGAGATCTCTATGCTAATGATGTTGACTTGTTGTACGTACGATTAATCGTTTATTTGTTATTGCAGTTTGCTAATGTTATTGTGTTGTTGTGTAGGTGTATGCAAGTAATTGGATTATGTATGTATGCGTATAAGTATTGCATTCACTAAGCATTAGCTTACCCTCTCGTTGTTTACATTTTTAGGTTCGAAGGCGGACGTGGCAAGGGTATGCTCGGGATTAGATGATTTTCCCATTTTGATGCTTGCTTGGATTCGACCTAGGATTGGGTAGTTTATCCCCAACATCATGCTCGTAGTTTGTTGGAACTTAAACTCATTGGGTCGAAGTTGTATTTTGTATTAAAAGGGGTATTTTGGGCATATGTGGGCCCCGCGATGTAAAACTCGTTTTAATTAATTAATCGTGTTAGTTTTACTTATATTAATGTACGGTTAAAAGCGTTTCGTCTGAAAGTGTCGGGAACGAGTCTATCTTTTTCGCATTTAAAAAGCCCGGAGACAGGCCGTTTTGGCGCGGCGCGCCAGATGGGGGGCGCGGCGCGCGGGGTCACTGTACAGCAAAATTTTTTTGTTTGTTTGTATTTTCACGGGGTTTGGTCGAGGGTTGGTTTGGGTTGTTACAGCAATGAGCTATGATTTGGTTTTGATGAACTTGCCAATCTTCAAATGCTCGATGTCTAGCATTTTTATACTCTTGTGAAGCTATAAACCTTTGCATTTCTGTCATTTCATTTCCCCCTCCCACATTACCTGGCTGTTGGTTTCTCTCAACCTGTGGATGTCTACCATGGTATTGTACTGCGGCGTTATTTCGCCTCTTCAAAACCTTCGCACCATGGTATACATTTAAACCAACTGTATCGTGGGGTTCTGGTTCTTCGACTAATAATCCCCCCCCCCCCCCCCCCCCCCCCCGACTTATATCCACATTGAGATACTCAGCAATTAGTGTAATAAATATACCACCTCCTATTATACTGTGCGGTCTCATCCCCCTAACCATAGCTGATAAATAATAACCCACACAATAAGGTATACTTACAGCGCTTTGTGGGTCTCGAATACACATGTGGTAAAACAAATCCTGTTCATTTACCTTTTCCTTATTCTTACCTCGTTGTGTAATCGAATTGGCTAAAAATCTATGAATTACTCTTAACTCTGCTCTATCTATATCCAAATAAGCGTAATTTCCCCCTTTAAATCGGTGATGGCTAGTCATTTGACTCCATACACCATGCGTATCAAAATTTTCATCAATTTTCCTACCGTTCAATATCAACCCTCTACAATCGGTAGATGCTAACTCCTCAGGCGTATATATACGTAAGGCCTGAGCCATGTCTAGTAAAGACATGTGGCGCATCCAACCTCCTAACAAAAATCTAATAAAATATCGATCGGTTAAACTAGCTACCCGATCATTTATTTCTATACTACACAATAATTCTTCACACCATACTTTATATACAGGTCTACGCATATTGAATAAACGTACCCAATCGTTAAAAGTAGAATTACCATACCTCTGTGTAAGTAATTCTCTAATTGGCCCGGCTAATTCTACAGCTTCTAACGGTGCCCATTCTATTACCCTAGGTACTTCAACAGATTTAGAATGAAGAGTATGCAAGCCGCTTTGGTATTTTGGATAATCTATCCAACGTCTGTCAAATCTCAAGTTCGGGTGCAAATCTTCCAAGTGCATATCTGAAAATGTCATAACTGGATGAGGTATATCTTGTTTATAATAGCTATCAACATCCTGTTGTTCCGCATTCTCAGGAGGAGCATTGCGCGCTTGGGATGAAGATTTACCCCTTTCAGTCTGCAAAACATATCAAACACAATTTTTTGTGCTTCCAAATATGCATTAGTGTCAGCAAAATCATCAATCAAAATAATTACAATGACATGATCAATTTATATCAAACTTATGCTCATTTTCATATTTTTATCAAATCTACACTTTTTCAAATAAGCATATACGAAAATGTTCGCCAAGTTCATAAGCATTCAACTCAAATAACATGTCAAAATAATCATTACTAGCAATTAAACAAGTTTCAAATGGCATTATCTCTCAAAAATCAAGTTCATGAATTTTAGACTTTAAAAAGTCCACTTTAATTCTCAAAAATCATGTTTAGGCTCAAAGTTTGGATCATTTAACTACCTAAACATGTTACACTACTTAATTTAGCAATAATTCATGAAAAAAATCGGCCATAACCTGTTTATATCTAAAAGCCCCAAATTGCTCAAGAACACAAACCCTAGATTACTCAATATTTGAAGTTTAAAGCTTCTAATCATGTTAAATAGCATCAATCTAGGTTATACAAGCATAATACATAAACAATTTAAGCATAATTATACTAAAAAGCATCAAAATCAAATTGGGTATAAAATTGCTCAAGAACACTAATTTTCGGATTAAATGGTGTTTAGGTGTAGAAATTTACCGTTTTTCTTGAGTAATTCCTTGATAGCATCCTTCTCAACATGATTTTAGTAAAAAATGTGATGATTTTTGGTGAAAAATTTCGATTTTTGGGAGTGTTTTTCGCTATTTTTCGCAGTTTTGTGGGTGTGGAGTGAGGGACTGATCTGTTTCCAGCGTTTTATTTTTTTTTTCTGAATTTTGGCCTCTCCGCGAGTCGCGGTGATTTTGTTCTTCAAACTCCGCGAGTCGCAGCGTTTGTTTTCCTTTGTTTTAGGATGAGGTCGTTTTGGATCGATGTCCTAGTCCGTCCCTCGACAAAATTTTAAAATTTGTCTTTTTCAAGCGATTGTTTTAAAAGCTTAGATTTTTTGGGTTTTTAATGTTTTTGGCATACTTTAATTCAATAAGATTAAAAATAATGATAATAAAAGTTCTCGTCTCTCCCTCGGGTAAAGCAATTCCGGTTCAAAGACCTAGTCTTCAACTCACGACGAATTTTAAAAATCATATTTTTAACTTAGCAAAATAAAGTAAATTTTTGTTTTTAAATTCACACCAAACTTAAATTTAAAATGCATAAAATTAAAAATTCACACCAAACTTAATTAAAAATTCATATTATAAATTCACACCAAACTTAAATTTAAAATGCATAAAATTTAAAATTAATATTAAAAATTCACACCAAACTTAAATTAAATTTTATTTTTATACATACAAACTTATCTTAAAAATAATAAAATTTTCAAATATTTACAATTTTAAATATATATTAATTTTAAAAATATGGTAAAAATTAAAAATCTTTTTGGCTTTTATCCCACTTTAATCAATCAAATATTATCAAAAATATGCGCCCCTCTTTTCGGTAAAGTAATTTCAGTTCCATGACCTAATTTAACTCATGACGAATTTTTGAAATATTTTGGGTTGATTGATTAAAGATATTTATACCTTAAGAATAAACGTTAAATTTCACAGTGATGTAATAAATTTTTGAATGATATCAATAATTTCGGTCGCCAAACCTAATTTTATTCAATACCAATTTAATACTTTATAGCGAACAAATTAGCATTTATTATCAAAAGGTTAAACATGAAAATAAAAAATAAAAACTGTACAGACTTACCTGTGAGATAGTATTCTTAGTGATATGATCTATCCCATTCATAAGATAGTCGGTTTAATTAATTTTCCATGGCTAAATAGGCGTAACCTCGAGCATTCGGTGTTTTTTCTTCTAAACATATGAACGGTGCGTCTCTGCATAACGTAACAAATTCGGTGTTTGAATAGGTTTGATTATTTGAACATTTACCTCCATGTGACCATTTTCCGCATTTGTGACATCTTTCAAGGTGTCGTGCTCTTCTTTTCGCTGCGGATTTTGATTTTCCTTTACCAAATTGTAACTTATTATCTTCGCATCTGGATTCTTTTCTTACTCCGTCCAATCTTTCTCTGATTACTGATACTAGTTCACTCGGAAGTGTGTCATTATTACGTTTAGTGATCAAAGCGTGTAGCATTAGACCATGGTTTAGTTCACAGGAAGTCTTCATTTCGTAAAAACCTAAAAAAATAAAAATTCAGAATGGGGGGAGAAGACTAGTTCTTTAGGGTCTGCTAGGGAAAGACCATTCGGGTTCCATTTTCGAGAACTACACGAAAACAGAAAATCTAACTCTAACAGAAATACATATTATCCTTTAAAAGACTTGATTCTCCCCACACTTGGTTAGCTGTGGTATCGAAATTGTGATTAACTTCATTGTCAACTTCCATTGGACTATCTATGTAATGTTTAACTCTGTGAACATTAACTTTAAATTCAATTCCATTTGAATTTATTAATTCTACTGTTCTGTATGGGAAAACTCTTTTGACTATGAATGGTCCAGACCATCTTGATTTCAATTTTCCAGGAAATAGCTTGAATCGTGAATTGAAAATAAGAACTCTGTCTCCTTCTTTAAATTCTTTTAAACTTTTGATTCTTTTATCATGCTATTTCTTCGTTCTTTCTTTATAGATTAATGAATTTTCGTATGCTTCATGTCTTAATTCTTCTAATTCGTTTAGTTGACTTAACCGTAGACGTCCAGCTTCATGTAGATCAAGATTACATGTCTTCAAAGACCAAAATGCTTTATGTTCAATTTCTACTGGAAGATGACATGCTTTTCCGTAAACGAGTTTAAAAGGTGTGGTTCCAATTGGAGTTTTGTAGGCTGTTCTAAAAGCCCAGAGTGCATCCTCCAATTTTATGGACCATTCCTTCGAATTTGATCCTAATGTTTTCTCTAGAATACGTTTAAAAGCTCGGTTGGTATTTTTAACTGGTCCACTTGTTTGTGGATGATATGCAGTGGAGATTTTATGAGTTACTCCATATCTTTTGAGAACTTTCTCAAGTTGATTATTACAGAAATGAGTTCCCCGATCACTTATTAAAGCTTTCGGTGTTCCAAACCTTGCAAAAAGACGTTTTAAAAAGTTGACTACAACTCGTGCATCGTTAGTTGGGAGAGCTTGTGCGTCCGCCCATTTAGATACATAATCAATGGCTACGAGAATATAGAGATTATTATGAGATTTTGGAAATGGACCCATAAAGTCAATACCCCAAATGTTAAATACTTCACATACTTGAATGACATTTTGTGGCATTTCATCACGTTGACTTATTTTTCCGGCCCTTTGACAAGCATCTCAGGATTTGCAAAGAAGGTGTGCGTCTTTGTAAATTGTAGGCCAATAGAATCCAGCATCATAAACTTTTCTTGCTGTTAGTTGAGGCCCATAATGCCCTCCTGTTGGTCCTGTGTGACAATGATTTAAGATTTTACTAGCTTCATCTCCGAATACACATCGGCGTATTATTCCATCTGGACAACTTTTAAACAGATGTGGATCTTCCCAAAAATAGTGTTTTATATCATTGAAGAATTTCTTTCGTTTTTGGTACGATAATCCTTTTTCAAGAAATCCACATACTAAGTAGTTTGCATAGTCTGCAAACCATGGTATTTCATTATAATCTATCTTCAATAGATATTCATCAGGAAAGTTGTCTTGTATGGCCGATTCATTTAGAACTTCTAATTAGGGATTTTCAAGACGAGAAAGATGATCAGCGGCGAGATTTTCTGCTCCTCTTTTATCTCGGATTTCAATATCGAACTCTTGTAAGAGTAAGATCTAACGGATTAATCTTGGTTTGGCATCTTATTTCGAAAATAGGTATCTAAGAGCAGAATGGTCGGTATAGACCACCGTTTTTGCTAGAACGAGATATGAACGAAATTTGTCAAAAGCAAATACAATAGCAAGGAGTTCTTTTTCAGTAGTTATGTAATTCGTTTGTGCTCCTTGTAACATCTTACTAGCATAATATATAGGTTGAAATCGTTTTTCAATCCTTTGTCCTAAAACGGCTCCCATTGCAAAATCACTTGCATCGCACATAAGTTCAAACGGTAGATTCCAATTTGGTGTTATCATGATCGGCGCATTTGTCATAACCCGTCCTTAACTATAAGAACGCGTTAGATAACGTATGATTTCATTGCGAGGTATTGACCTCTATATGAGACATTTTTAAAAGAAAAACTGCATATATTATACATTACAAACCACAACCATTATTTTTGTTACAAGCTTAAGACAATAAAAAGAAGATTAACGTTTAGCGATAATCTTCGACTTACAAACTTTACAAATGATGACAACAACACGGTTTTTAGCATATTTTACAATACAACATCTCGGATATGCAGTTTTATTTTTGACACAAACATGCGTACGCAAGATCCTGGTTAGATCCAACATGATGCAGCGGAAGCTTTAGAAATCACCTGAGAATAGACATGTTTTAAAAAGGTCAACATAAAGTTGGTGAGATATAGGTTTAATACCGGCAGCAATATATATATAGACCACAAGATTTCGTATATAAACAGTTTAATAAAAGTATTCTAAGTGGTTGAGCACTTGGTAACCATACTTAACATTTTCACGTCGCATATTCCCTTTAATATGAAATCTTACTACACCGTACCAAGTGTAGTCACAAAACGAAGTACTGTGCAACCGTTGAATACTGGTCGTCCAGTCCGGTTAGGGTTGTCAGGCCCGATAGATCTATCAACAGGATTCGCGTTTACAATACCGCTGTAAATATTAGTTACCAAGCTACAGGGAAGTATGCCAGTGGTACAACTCAACGTAGAATATATTTTTCAGTTACTTGTGTCCATATCGTAAAACATAAAATACATGTATTCTCATCCCGAAATATTTAGAGTTTAAAAGTGGGACTATATACTCACTCTTGTCTTGATGATATATATAATTTGACTCGGTCTTCCGGTTGATATCACGAACCTATCCATATATAATATATCAATATGTTTTCATTTTAAAACAAATGTTATATATATATATACTTGTTATACTTTTAATACTTTGAATATTTCCTTAGTCCGAAGTTAGCTGTCCGAGGTTAGCAATTCAATTTTTAATGGTTCATTTTTTAGATGTTTAATATACCCGCAATAAATAAAACCCCCAACGAAATAAATAAAACCCCAACGTATATGTATTGGTCGAGATTAATCTTGACCCATGGTACCGGTGTTGTCAAATGACGTGTTGCGTACATAAAGTACCGGTGTTGTCAAATGACGTGTTGCGTACAATCATGGGATCTTATGATTAATCTTCTCGTGTTGCTTACGGGTGATCCTGAACCATATGAAATTGAATTATGAGTACATATATATAAAATATCATGTTATCTTAGAAGTATGTGATTTTATGTAAATTTTTCCAATGAATCCCGAAGTTGAAAATGTCTAGGATAGCCAATTTTGTTTCGGTCATAGTTTCTTCGTTACAAGTCCGTTTTCGTTGATTCAAATTGCCATCTTCTTGGATCGAGTTCTTCTTTAAGACTATGAACTGTAAATACCTTGGTTTGTATTCAAAATCATACGGCATAAGTGAAAGTTTAGTGAAACATATGAAGTTAAACATTTTTGTTACAACAAAATCATTTAATGACCATTTTTCCAAAAATACTTATACTTTGAAAAACCAAGTTTTACCTTGTTAAATTAACATATAAATAAGTTATGTTACATGTCTTGAAGTATTTTAAAAGTTAAGTTAGAAGGATCTATTTAGTTTGCAACAAGTTTGAAAACATTCAAACTATGTTCTTGTTGTTAAACTTTTGTACCACAAAATAAGATAGCTATATATATATGAATTGAATAAGGTTATGAACATAGATTCTACCTCAAGTTCCTTGGATAAGTTTGCTGTAAAAGAGGAGTAAGAAGCTAGAATCAAAAGGGTGATAGAAGTGGATGAAAGATTGGAAGTAAGTTGGTGTTCTTGGAGGGTTTTCTTGAAATGTTTTTGTATGGTTTTCTTATGGTGTTTTAGTATGGTTTTTGAAGCTAGATCTTTATGGAATTTTGCTGGGTTGTTATGGAGTTTAGAGAGTAAGAAAGAGTGTGTGTTTTAGCTAGGAAATTGAAGTAGTAAATGAAGCAAAATGATCATGTATATATACACCCTAAAAACGTGTTTTATGAGGTATATGGACAAAAATTCCAAGCTATCATTTTATGTATCTAGTCCTAATTGCTTCCAAATTCAATTACCTAGCCCTCATGGCATGAATAATGGCTGGTTAGGTGGTGATTTTGATGTGTATTTACTATTAGTAAATACGTATAGGAGCTTGGTATGATACGAGTACAAATACTCTAGGTATACGTATAGAAATTTTGTGAAAAATGGAATGAGGATTCAAATATAGCTATCTTTTGTGAATATACTTATATGGTTTTATGTATTTAAGTCTTTAAAAGTGATTAAATACATTACTTATACAATATATGTATAAACATTATATGTCTTAAGTATTTATGTCAAATAACGTTACGTATAGTTATCGTTTTGAAAACTTAAGTTAGTAGTTTCAAAATACACATATAACTTGTTGTTATTAATACAAAATGAGATATTAAAACATTTATTAATCATGTTAAATATGTATATATACATTTATATACACAAACGTATAATTATCATATATTGTATAGTTCGTGATATCATCGGTCAAACTAGACGGTCAAACGTTGTGTAAAACTCTTTTCGGAAATATAAATCTCGACAATTTGGATTGCTTATCATGTTGGCAAGGTTTAATTTATGTAAATATCAATCTTATAAGTATAGAACGATCGAAAAAGTGCGGGTCGTTACATTACCTCCCCGTTAAATAAATTTCGTCCCGAAATTTTAAAATTGTACCTATTTTGCGTTATCGAGAAACAAGTGTGGATACTTTTGTTTCATTTGATCCTCTCGTTCCCACGTAAACTCGGGACCTCTTCTAGCATTCCAACGAACCTTAACAATCGGTATATTGCTCTGTTTGAGCTGTTTAACTTCACGGTCCATGATTTCAATTGGTTCTTCGACGAATTGTAGTTTCTCGTCGACATGGATTTCTTCAAGAGGAATGGTGAGGTCTTCCTTTGCAAGACACTTCTTAAGGTTCGAGACGTGAAAGGTATTATGTACTCCGGCGAGTTGTTGCGGTAACTCGAGTCGATAAGCTACCGGTCCAATGCGTTCGATGATCTTAAACGGGCCTACGTACCTTGGGTTCAGTTTACCCCTTTTTCCAAAACGTATCACACCTTTCCAAGGTGACACCTTTAGCATAACCATGTCCCCAACCTGAAACTCTAATGGTTTCCTTCGGACATCGGCGTAGCTCTTTTGGCGACTGCGGGCTGTTTTTAATCTCTCCTTGATTTGCACTATCTTCTCAGTCGTTTCATGTATGATCTCGGGACCAGTTAATTGTCGATCTCCTACTTCATTCCAACAGATAGGAGATCTACACTTCCTTCCATACAATGCTTCGAATGGCGCAGCTCCAATGCTCGCATGATAACTATTATTATACGAGAATTCTGCTAACGGTAGATATTTATCCCATCCGTTTCCAAAATCGATCACACATGCCCTGAGCATGTCTTCAAGAGTCTGAATTGTTCTTTCACTCTGCCCGTCGGTCTGCGGATGATATGCGGTACTCATATCCAAACGAGTTCCTAGTGCCTCCTGTAGTGATTGCCAAAACTTTGAGGTAAATCTACTATCACGATCGGATATAATGGAAATAGGTATTCCATGCCTTGAAACAACTTCCTTTATATACAATCGTAATAGTTTCTCCATTCTATCTGTTTCCTTTATAGGCAAGAAATGTGCAGACTTGGTGAGACGATCAACAATCACCCAAATGGTGTCGTATCCCCAGGCAGTCTTTGGTAACTTCGTGATGAAATCCATGGTAATACCATCCCATTTCCATTCTGGGATTTCTGGTTGTTGAAGTAACCCTGACGGCTTTTGATGTTCTGCTTTGACTTTGGAACAAGTCAAACATTCCCCAACATATGTTGCAACGTCGGTCTTTAAGTTAGGCCACCAATAACGTGTCTTAAGATCTTGATACATCTTTCCAACTCCAGGATGTATCGAGTATCTTGTCTTATGTGCCTCGTTCAATATCAACTTCCTTAATCCACCCAACTTCGGTACCCAAATACGGTTTGCAAAATATCGAATTCCATCTTCCCGTATAACGAGTTGCTTCTCATACTTTTTCATTATTTCATTTCCTATATTTTCTTTAGTAAGTGCTTCTCGTTGAACTTCTTTGATTTGTGAGTTGAGATTCATGCGAATTTTTATGTTCATCGCTCGTACTCGAATTGGTTCTCGTTCCTTTCTGCTTAGTGCGTCAGCCACCACATTCGCTTTCCCGGGATGATAACGAATTTCACAATCATAGTCATTTATTAACTCGACCCACCTACGTTGCCTCATGTTCAATTGTTTCTGATCAAAAATATGTTGAAGGCTTTTATGATCAGTAAACACAGTGAATTTAACCCCATACAAGTAGTGTCTCCACATCTTCAATGCAAACACGACTGCTCCCAATTCTAGATCATGCGTCGTATAATTTCGCTCGTGAATCTTCAATTGTCGGGATGCGAATGCAATAACTTTCTTCCGTTGCATAAGAACACAACCAAAACCTTGTCGCGAAGCGTCACAATATATTTCAAAATCATCGTTCCCTTCTGGTAACGATAATATAGGCGCCGTAGTTAACTTCTTCTTCAGTATTTGAAATGCGTTCTCCTGCTCCGAGGTCCATTCATATTTCTTCCCTTTTTGCGTTAATGCTGTCAACGGCTTAGCTATTCGGGAAAAATCTTGAATAAACCTTCTATAATAACCGGCTAAACCCAAAAATTGGCGTATCTGCGTTGGTGTCTTAGGAGTCTCCCATTTTTCAATAGCTTCAGTTTTTGCTGGATCAACCTGAATTCCTTCGCTATTAACAACGTGACCAAGAAATTGCACTTCTTTCAACCAGAAAGCACACTTAGAAAATTTAGCATAAAGTTGTTCTTTTCTCAACAATTCTAATATCAACCTTAAATGCTCTTCATGCTCTTGCTCACTCTTGGAATAGATAAGAATATCATCAATGAAAACGATAACAAACTTATCCAAATACGGACTACAAACTCGATTCATGAGGTCCATGAATACAGCTGGCGCATTCGTCAATCCAAACGGCATAACCAAAAATTCGTAATGACCATAACGTGTCCGAAAAGCAGTTTTCGGAATGTCCTCTTCTTTGACGCGAAGTTGATGATAACCCGATCTTAGATCGATTTTCGAATAAACACATGATCCTTGCAATTGATCAAATAAGTCATCAATTCTCGGTAGTGGATACCGATTCTTGATAGTTAACTTATTTAATTCACGATAATCTATACACATCCTAAAAGATCCATCTTTCTTCTT
This sequence comes from Rutidosis leptorrhynchoides, assembly GCF_046630445.1. Taxonomy (NCBI): domain Eukaryota; kingdom Viridiplantae; phylum Streptophyta; class Magnoliopsida; order Asterales; family Asteraceae; genus Rutidosis; species Rutidosis leptorrhynchoides. The sequence continues at coordinate 93,485,668 of NC_092341.1, read as the reverse complement.
AACAAACAAAATTGGAGCTCCCCACGGTGAAGTACTTGGTCGTATAAATCCACGATCCAGTAATTCTTTTAACTGACTTTGAAGTTCTTTTAACTCGGACGGTGCAAGTCTATATGGAGCACGAGCCACTGGTGCAGCTCCTGGTACTAAATCTATTTGAAATTCTACCGATCTAAATGGAGGTAATCCCGGCAATTCTTCCGGTAAAACTTCAGGAAAATCTCTTGCCACAGGCACGTCGTTGATACACTTTTCTTTCTTTTCGACCTTATTAACATGTGCTAAAATAGCGTAACATCCCTTTTCTAAACACTTCTTGGCTTTCAAACAGCTAATGAGTTTTAGTTTTGAATTACCCTTCTCTCCATAAATCATCACCGGTATTTTATCCTTACCAGGAATACGAATTGCCTTCTTAGCACAAACAACTTCCGCTCCTATTTTGGACATCCAGTCCATGCCGACTATTACATCAAAACCTCCTAATTCTACGGGTATTAAGTCGATTTTAAACGTTTCTCCGGCTAGATTTATTTCACAATCACGACAAATTTTATCGGCTTTAATTAGTTTACCATTAGCTAACTCAATCAAGTACTTAGCATCTAGAGGTAATGATGAACAATTCAATTTAGTGTAAAAATTTCTACACACGTAACTTCTATCGGCGCCAGTATCAAATAAAATAGATGCTGATAAGTTATTAATGGTAAACGTACCCGTAACAAGTTCCGGGTCTTCACGTGCCTCTCTAGCATTAATAACAAACGCTCTTCCACGTGCAGGTTCGCCATTCTGATTCGGGCACTGGCTCTTATAGTGACCTTGTTTTCCACACCCAAAACAAGTAATGTTAGCCAAAGCAGTTCTATTTGCGTTGGTGGCAGGAGTCTTGTTACCATTTGCATTTGTAACGAGAGCCTTACAATCTTCAGCAAGATGTCCCTGTCGATTGCATTTGGTGCACAACACACTACAGTAACCAAAGTGATGTTTGTGACAACGGTTGCATAAAGGACTTTGTCCTTTGTAACCAAAGCCTGAACCGCTACCCGCACCTTTCGGGGTTTCTGATTTCTTAAAAGATTGTTGTTGGTAACCTCGATCATAATTTCCGTTCCACTTTCTTTTGTTGCTCGATACCTTCACATCAGCAGTGAATGCTTTCTTATCCAAGATGACTTGATCCATTAGCTCGTTCGCCATGGTTATAGCTTCATGAATTGTCTTAGGCTTCGACGCCGTAACGTTTGCCTTGACCTTTCTGGGCAAACCACCTTTGTACATTTCAATCTTCCGTGCTTCGGTTGGAACCAATTCAGGACATAGTAAAACCAATTCCATGAATCGCTGATTGTAGTTGGTGATTTCAGTACCAACCACCTTCAAACTTCGTAACTCATCTTCTAACTTAATAACCTCATTCCTTGGACAATACTCGGTGATTATCATTGCTTTGAATTCTTCCCATGGAGTATCATAAGCTACATCTCCTCCTACCGCCTTCACATAATTCTTCCACCATGTGAGTGCACTATCTTGTAAAGTGCACGATGCAAACTTGGTCATGTCTTTTTCATCACAACCACTGATTTTAAACACCGTCTCCATCTTTTCTATCCATCGGGTTAAACCGATCGGTCCTTCCGTTCCACTGAATGATGAAGGTTTGCAAGCTTGGAAAGTCTTGTAAGTACATCCTACACGAGGATTTGGGTTAACTGCAGCAGCTCTTGCAGCCTCAACCCATAACATTCTGTCGTTCACTCGCTGGTTGATGAGTTCCTCGAGTTCTTGTTCCGTCATTCGATTCAATCGCGCCATTTCCTAATGAAAGAAAATAATTATTCACATGGAATATTATAGATGTAGTGTGTATTTATAGTACATTTATAGCTTGTTAATAATATGAACCAGGTATTATTATAAAAGCCTTTTCTTCTTATTAGCGTTTTATAATTATATCTAGGGTAGTACCTACCCGTTACTGTTCATACTTAATAGCTTAGTACAGAACCAATTACTACAATCTAAATAATACTTAACCATGGAGAATTATTGCATTTCATACTTCGCTATTTTACATATGCTTATCTTACATCGAACATTAAACAAACCACACTAATAATATTATACAAAACATTATTTGATTCCATGGCTTAATACGGCAGTGCATCGTTCGGTCTATTTTCTAGGGCGTTTAGTTCCAATGAATGGCCTAACGCTTATCCTAGCTGTCTGCCTACGTTTTGGCTGAGGAGCCGAAGAACTAGATGCGGGGATAGCACTAATAGGAATAGCGGGAATAGGGGTGGTAGTGTTGAGTGGAATTGGTGCCACGTCATTCTCACTAAGTTCGGGATTTGAATTTTCTAATTCATTCGCTTTTCGTTTCTTTCCTTGATCGAATTTTTCTTTCGTAATTTCTAGTATTTCTTCCTCGGGTTCACTTTCTTCTTCGGGTTCACTTTCCTCTTCGGGTTCACTTTCCTCCTCGGGTTCACTTTCCGATTTTTCTATAGTTGGTTCATCCGGAAATTGTGAGTCTTCCCCAAAAATACCACTTTCGTCATCGGATATGTTAATGACTGAAACACAATCTGAAGGTTCTGATTCGGAGTCGCTGAATGTGATAATAAGTTTCGAGCCCGACATCTATCACATAACAACTAACCCATTAGTACTTACATAATATTTACATATAAATTTTTAACCAACAGTGATAAGCAATGGTTTTTAAAATCAGACCCGGTCAAAGTCCAGACTTTACTAATGTATCCTAACAACTTCTTAGTTAGACACACTAATGCAAACCTGGTTCGCTAAGACCAACGCTCTGATACCACATGTCATAACCCGTCCTTAACTATAAGAACGCGTTAGATAACGTATGATTTCATTGCGAGGTATTGACCTCTATATGAGACATTTTTAAAAGAAAAACTGCATATATTATACATTACAAACCACAACCATTATTTTTGTTACAAGCTTAAGACAATAAAAAGAAGATTAACGTTTAGCGATAATCTTCGACTTACAAACTTTACAAATGATGACAACAACACGGTTTTTAGCATATTTTACAATACAACATCTCGGATATGCAGTTTTATTTTTGACACAAACATGCGTACGCAAGATCCTGGTTAGATCCAACATGATGCAGCGGAAGCTTTAGAAATCACCTGAGAATAGACATGTTTTAAAAAGGTCAACATAAAGTTGGTGAGATATAGGTTTAATACCGGCAGCAATATATATATAGACCACAAGATTTCGTATATAAACAGTTTAATAAAAGTATTCTAAGTGGTTGAGCACTTGGTAACCATACTTAACATTTTCACGTCGCATATTCCCTTTAATATGAAATCTTACTACACCGTACCAAGTGTAGTCACAAAACGAAGTACTGTGCAACCGTTGAATACTGGTCGTCCAGTCCGGTTAGGGTTGTCAGGCCCGATAGATCTATCAACAGGATTCGCGTTTACAATACCGCTGTAAATATTAGTTACCAAGCTACAGGGAAGTATGCCAGTGGTACAACTCAACGTAGAATATATTTTTCAGTTACTTGTGTCCATATCGTAAAACATAAAATACATGTATTCTCATCCCGAAATATTTAGAGTTTAAAAGTGGGACTATATACTCACTCTTGTCTTGATGATATATATAATTTGACTCGGTCTTCCGGTTGATATCACGAACCTATCCATATATAATATATCAATATGTTTTCATTTTAAAACAAACGTTATATATATATATACTTGTTATACTTTTAATACTTTGAATATTTCCTTAGTCCGAAGTTAGCTGTCCGAGGTTAGCAATTCAATTTTTAATGGTTCATTTTTTAGATGTTTAATATACCCGCAATAAATAAAACCCCCAACGAAATAAATAAAACCCCAACGTATATGTATTGGTCGAGATTAATCTTGACCCATGGTACCGGTGTTGTCAAATGACGTGTTGCGTACATAAAGTACCGGTGTTGTCAAATGACGTGTTGCGTACAATCATGGGATCTTATGATTAATCTTCTCGTGTTGCTTACGGGTGATCCTGAACCATATGAAATTGAATTATGAGTACATATATATAAAATATCATGTTATCTTAGAAGTATGTGATTTTATGTAAATTTTTCCAATGAATCCCGAAGTTGAAAATGTCTAGGATAGCCAATTTTGTTTCGGTCATAGTTTCTTCGTTACAAGTCCGTTTTCGTTGATTCAAATTGCCATCTTCTTGGATCGAGTTCTTCTTTAAGACTATGAACTGTAAATACCTTGGTTTGTATTCAAAATCATACGGCATAAGTGAAAGTTTAGTGAAACATATGAAGTTAAACATTTTTGTTACAACAAAATCATTTAATGACCATTTTTCCAAAAATACTTATACTTTGAAAAACCAAGTTTTACCTTGTTAAATTAACATATAAATAAGTTATGTTACATGTCTTGAAGTATTTTAAAAGTTAAGTTAGAAGGATCTATTTAGTTTGCAACAAGTTTGAAAACATTCAAACTATGTTCTTGTTGTTAAACTTTTGTACCACAAAATAAGATAGCTATATATATATGAATTGAATAAGGTTATGAACATAGATTCTACCTCAAGTTCCTTGGATAAGTTTGCTGTAAAAGAGGAGTAAGAAGCTAGAATCAAAAGGGTGATAGAAGTGGATGAAAGATTGGAAGTAAGTTGGTGTTCTTGGAGGGTTTTCTTGAAATGTTTTTGTATGGTTTTCTTATGGTGTTTTAGTATGGTTTTTGAAGCTAGATCTTTATGGAATTTTGCTGGGTTGTTATGGAGTTTAGAGAGTAAGAAAGAGTGTGTGTTTTAGCTAGGAAATTGAAGTAGTAAATGAAGCAAAATGATCATGTATATATACACCCTAAAAACGTGTTTTATGAGGTATATGGACAAAAATTCCAAGCTATCATTTTATGTATCTAGTCCTAATTGCTTCCAAATTCAATTACCTAGCCCTCATGGCATGAATAATTGCTGGTTAGGTGGTGATTTTGATGTGTATTTACTATTAGTAAATACGTATAGGAGCTTGGTATGATACGAGTACAAATACTCTAGGTATACGTATAGAAATTTTGTGAAAAATGGAATGAGGATTCAAATATAGCTATCTTTTGTGAATATACTTATATGGTTTTATGTATTTAAGTCTTTAAAAGTGATTAAATACATTACTTATACAATATATGTATAAACATTATATGTCTTAAGTATTTGTGTCAAATAACGTTACGTATAGTTATCGTTTTGAAAACTTAAGTTAGTAGTTTCAAAATACACATATAACTTGTTGTTATTAATACAAAATGAGATATTAAAACATTTATTAATCATGTTAAATATGTATATATACATTTATATACACAAACGTATAATTATCATATATTGTATAGTTCGTGATATCATCGGTCAAACTAGACGGTCAAACGTTGTGTAAAACTCTTTTCGGAAATATAAATCTCGACAATTTGGATTGCTTATCATGTTGGCAAGGTTTAATTTATGTAAATATCAATCTTATAAGTATAGAACGATCGAAAAAGTGCGGGTCGTTACAGCATTAGTGAGTTTCTCTTTAAGAATATTAAAAGATTTGATGCATTCATCTGAAAAGATGAATGGAGCATCCTTTTCTAGGAGTTTATTCATAGGAGTGGCAATTTTAGAAAAATCTTTTATGAAACGTCGATAAAAACCGGCATGCCCTAGAAAACTCCTAACTCCTCTAACATTGGTGGGATGCGGAAGTTTAGCAATTACATCTACTTTAGCTCTATCCACTTCAATTCCTTCTTTTGAAATTTTATGTCCAAGAACGATGCCTTCTTTAACCATGAAATGGCATTTCTCCCAATTAAGTACTAGATTTGATTGTTCGCATCTAATAAGCATTCGTTCCAGATTAACTAGACATGATTCAAATGTATCACCGAAGACTGAAAAGTCATCTACGAAAACTTCCATGCATTCTTCTATCATGTCGTGAAAAATCGCCATCATGCACCTTTGAAAGGTTGCAGGGGCGTTGCAAAGTCCAAATGGCATGCGTTTGTAAGCAAAAGTACCATAAGGGCACGTGAACGTGGTTTTCTCTTGATCTTCGGGTGCTATTGGAATTTGAAAATATCCGGAAAATCCATCAAGAAAACAATAATAACTATTTCTGGCTAATCTTTCCAACATTTGATCAATGAAAGGTAAGGGAAAGTGATCTTTTCTGGTGGCGTCATTTAATTTTCTTTAATCAATACATACACGCCATCCTGTTACAGTCCTAGTAGGAATAAGCTCATTTTTTTCATTTGTGATGACAGTCATGCCACCCTTCTTAGGCACGCATTGAACTGGGCTTACCCATGGACTATCAGAAATTGGATAAATTAAACCTGCATCTAGCAGTTTAATTATTTCTTTTTAACAACATCTTGCATATTAGGATTTAGTCTTCGTTGGCGTTGCACATACGTTTTATGACCTTCTTCCATAAGGATTTTATGTGTGCAATACGAAGGACTTATTCCTTTAATATCATGAATCTTCCATGCAATGGCTGGTTTATGAGCTTTCAAAACAGAAATGAGTTGTGATTTTTCATTTTCAGTAAGAGAAGACGATATTATTACAGGTAATTCCGATTCACCATGTAAATAAGCGTATTCCAAATGGCTTGGAAGTGGTTTTAACTCTAATGTTGGAGGTTCTTCTATCGATGATTTATATCGATATCTGTCTTCTTCTTTTAGAATTTGAATGTCTTCTGTTGTTGGTTCATATCCATTAGCTATTAGTGTAGCTAACATTTCAACTTCATCAATTGGTTCAGTTCCTTCTCCTAAAGAACATTCTCCTGTTCCTTGTAATTCTGGAAATTCTTCTAATAATTCTGCATGTGAATCTATAGTTTGAATATAATAACATGTATCATCTGCAGATTGCGGTTGTTGCATTGCTCTATCAACTGAAAAGGTAACACTCTCGTCCTCTATACTTAGGGTCAGTTTCTTACCAAACACGTCTATCATTGCTTTAGCCGTGTTTAAGAATGGTCTTCCTAATATGAGAGGAACTTGAGAATCTTCTTCCATGTCCAGAACAACAAAATCTACTGGAAATACTAAAGTACCAACTTTAACTAGCATGTTCTCCATTATTCCTCTAGGATATTTTATTGATCGATCGGCTAGTTGTATGCTTATTCTTGTTGGTTTCAATTCTCCAAGGTCTAGTTTAGCGTATAGTGAATACGGCATTAAATTTATACTAGCACATAAGTCTGCTAATCCTTCTATTGAACTAAGACTACCCAGAAAACATGGAATTGTGAAACTTCCTGGATCAGATAGTTTTTCTGGTATCTTATTCAACAGCACTGCTGAACAATTAGCATTCTTAGTAACAGCCGAGAGTTCTTCCATTTTCTTTCTATTCGTGATTAGATCTTTCAAGAATTTAGCATATCTAGGCATTCCTGAAATCACATCAATGAAAGGAAGATTTACATTTATCTGTTTAAACATATCCAAGAATTTGGATTGCTCGGCTTCAAGTTTTTCTTTTTTCATTTTACTTGGGTAAGGAAGTGGTGGTTGGTATGGTTTAACATAAGGTTTAGCCTTAACTATGTTATCTTCATTAACCTTTTCAACTACCGGTTCTTTTTCCTTATCTTGATCAGGTTGTGGTTCTTGTGGAGTAGCAATAGCTTCATCAGAAGTTACAGGTATTTCAGGTGGTTTAAGTGTTGTACCACTTCTTGTGGTAATGGCTTTAGCTGTTTCATTCCGGGGGTTAGCATTTGTATCACTAGGTAAACTTCCCGATTTTCTTTCACCTATTAACCTTGCTAGGTTACTTACTTCTTGTTCCAAGTTTTGAATAGAAGCTTGTTGATTTCTAAATGCTTGAGCATTTTGTTCATTAGTTTGTTTCTGAGATGTGAAAAACTGCGTTTGAGTTTCAACTAGCTTTGTCATTATATCTTCTAAATTCGGCTTTTTATCATTGGGTTGTGGTGGTTTGTTTTGAAAATTAGGTCTTTGCTGGTTATAAGTATTATTGGATACTTGTTGATTGCTAGGACCTTGTTGGTTGTTGTATGGAATATTTCGATTATAATTCTGGTTTTGATTGTAGATCGGTCTTGGCGGTTGATAATTATTCTGATAATTATTTCCAGGCCTTTGGTTTAGATATTAAACATTCTCTCTTTGTTCCATTGTTAGTTCAATACTGAGACAATCTTTTGCCAAATGTGGTCCTCCACACTGCTCACAACTAATTCGTATTGAGTGGATATCTTTAGTCATCTTTTCCATCCGTCTCTCGACAGCATCTATCTTTGCAGAAATGGAATCTAAGTCATGGCTAGAATCGGCTCTAGCTGCTTTAGATGATCTAACGATATCTTTTTCTTGGTGCCACTCATGTGAGTGGGAAGCAGTGTTATCAATAATTTTGTAAGCATCAGTTTCGGTTTTCTTCATAATAGAACCACCAGCTGCTATATCGATGTCTTTCCTTGTAGTGATGTCGCATCCTTGGTAGAATATTTGTACTATTTGACAGGTGTCTAAACCATGTTGCGGCATCCTCTTAATAACTTTCCAAATCTTGTTCATGCCTCATATAGAGTTTCATTTGGCTTCTGTGTGAACGTAACAATTTCTTCTTGAAGTCTTACGGCTTTAGATGCAGGAAAGAATTGTTTAAGAAAATTTTCAACTAAAACGTCCCATGTATCAATCGCCCCTTCAGGTAACGATTCCAACCAATCTTTGGCTTCTCCCTTTAAAGTCCAGGGAAATAACATGAGATATATCTGTTCATCTTCCACTTCTCGGATTTTAAATAGTGTGCAGATCCTATTAAAGGTACGAAGATGTTCGTTTGGATCTTCCTTCGGCGCACCACTAAATTGGCATTGATTAGTCACCATATGTAGAATTTGTCCTTTGATTTCATAATCTGGCGCATTAATGTCTAGATGAGTAATTGCGTGACCTTGGCCAGTGCGTTTAGCTCGCATTTGGTCTTCCAGGTCTTCCATACTTAAAGGTTCCAGATTCTCCATAATTGAATTTGTTGAATCGGAATCACTAGAGGATTCTGATTTAATGGTTCGTTCTCAACAATCTCTGTTTGAATGATTGGTGGTTCTGGAGGAAAAATTAATGGTTCAGGATCTACGAATCGTCCCTGAATATTTTTCGGATTCTCAATTGTGAGGTCGGGTTCAAAAAATGGATTATCGGAAATTTGAATTGGAATACTTGGTCGACTGGATGACGATTCTAAAGAAAAATCAACGGCGGTAATATTTGCTAGATGTCTTGATCTAGTTACAGGTGGTGAACGTACAAAAGGTGGTGAACGTCTTGCTCGGTGCATTCACTGAATATCCTATTAGTTTTTAAAAGGAAAGAAAAATTATATAAGTTATCCAATTAATAGAGTTTTCTGATTTTGCCCACGTTTCGAATAGCCAAAAGTTGCAGCAGAGGGGCAGGATTCATTTGGTCTCAATATAATTGAGTACTGTTTGGCTCCAATAACCCGGTCCACGTACAAATCCAACTATTACTACGAACTAGTAAATTTTGATGTCTATCAATTTAACCACTTAAAATAAATTTTCGTTATTTTAAGAAATTTAGATAAGAAGTTGAATAAAAATCTATGTCCTAAAACTAGAATAGCGAGAAATAAGAAAGAAAAAGAGCGCGTCGAAAAAGGTCGAAAAAGAAAAGATCGAAAAATAAAAGGCGTCGAAAAATAAGAAAGAAAAAGAGTGACTTAAAAAACTTTTAAAACACTCGACTAACCCAACCTTATTACTATCACTAACTTAAAATTATAATCGCAAATTGAGATTACTAATTGGAGTGATAATTGATACATAGGTAAAAGGCGTCGAAAAATAAAAAAAAATAGCGCGTCTAAACTTAAAAAGGAACTAAAAACTAAAAACTAAAAGTTGCGTCTAAAAATATTAAAGCTTACAAGTAAAACTATATCCCAAATGGAAATAACTTAAAAAGGAACTAAAACTTAAAAAGGCGTCGCAAAATTCTAAAGCACCTAAATCTTAGTCTAAAGAAAAAACACTTAAGGGATTTTACGGCAGAACCTAAAAATCTAGAAATAAAAATAACTATGGCAAAAACTAAGTTTAAAACTAAATACGAGCGAAAAATATAAATATTATGCTAAAACAAATAAAAAGGGACAAAATATAAAAATATACTAAAAGTTGTAAAAAGTACAATTTTTATAAAAATATTATTTTTATATTATTTATTTTATAAAACTATTAATTTTATAATTTAATTAAACTAATTAAACAAAATAATAATAAAAACTAAAATAAATAATTAATTAAAACCTAATTAGGGTTTTATAATAATAATTATAATAATTACCCCCGTAATTAATTGCTGACTAGGGTTTCTGTCGGTGTCAGAGTGGCTCCGCGAGTCGCGATTCCACCTGGCAAAAATCTCCGCGAGTCGCGGTGAATGAAAATTCAGATCAGGTGCAGTATTAAATTCGACGTTTTACTTTTTTTTTTTAATTTCTGTTTTATATTTTCTGTTTTAATAAAAATATTTATATAATAAAAACTTATATTAAAAAAAACTAAAATAAAAATAGAAATACTTTATAATTTTATAAATAAAAAATCTTAAAAATAGATTTATATATATATATATATATATTTTTCGGTTTTTGATTTTATGTTTTAATAAAAACAAAATATTTAAATAAAACTTATATTTTTTATAAAATAAAAATAAAGAAACTTTATAAAACTTAAATATTTAACAAACTCTTAAAAATATTAAAATTTTTGTTTTCTTTTCTATGTTTTCGAATATTTAAAACGTATTTTTATAAAAGCGTATTTTTATAAAAGTAAACTAAAAATAAAAATCTTTTTTTTTATTTAGCATTGCGCTTCCGGCTTTTAAGCTAGATTTTAAGATCCCCGGCAGCGGCGCCAAAAATACTTGGTGTTATGCGAGGTGTATATAAAATAGCTTAAATTTTACTAGGAAATACTATTAAATACGATACAATTTTACACAAGATATTTATTTATTTATTGAATGGATATACTTAAACCTTGCTACAACACTTATAGGCAGTGTACCTAATCATACAGTAGTGTAGTTTTTAGTAAGTCCGGTTCGTTCCACAGGGAAAAAAAATCTTTAAACAAAGCTTAACGCTATATTAGTTTTATTTTATAAAAATACAAATATATATATAAGTAATATTATTATTATAAAGGGGGGTTTTTACCGTTTAATGACCGGTTTGTCGATTTTAAAAACTTTAGTCGCAGTTAAAACCTGATGTAAAATAATAAAAATAAATATAACTTAATTTAAAGCGTAAAGTAAATAACAATAATGAAATTGCGATAAATAAAAGTGCGATAAAATAAAATTGCGATAATTAAAAAGTACGATAATTAAAAGTGCAATTAAATACAATAACAATAAATAAAAGTTCGATAATTAGAAGTGTAATTAAATATAAAATAAAGGAAATTAAATATGAAATAAAAGAATTATGCTTATTTAAACTTCCGTAATCATGATGTTTGACGTGTTGATTTTAGTTTTATGCCCATGGGTTAATTGTCCTTTGTCCTGGATTATTTAATATGTCCGTCTGGTTTTTGTCCATAACAGTCCATCAGTCATAAATATAAAGTGCGAGTATCCTCGTCAAATTATCCTTATACCCGAAGTTAAATATTCCAACTAATTGGGGACTTAAACTGTAATAAGATTTTAATACTTTGTTTAATAATTACACCAGGTTATCGACTGCGTGTAACCCAAGGTTTTAATACTTTGTTAACAATTATGCCAAGTGTCCTTGTACATAATTTCACCCCTGTTTTAATAATTCTAGTGGCTATTAATCCATTCCCGTGTCCGGTTAAATGAACGATTATTCGTACATATAAATACCCCGCCCATCGTATCCGATTGAGTGTATATGGTTATTTATAGGGACGTCCAATTGTAAATCTTTATATTAAAATTAACAAACTATCATTTAGTTAAACAAATATAAAGTCCATTAATAGCCCATAGTCTAATTTCCACAAGTGTCGTTCTTTTGTCCAAACCCCAATTATGGTACAAAGCCCAATTACCCAATTTTAGTAATTAGCCCAACATCATGATTATTTCTTTTTAAATAAGCATAATAATAACTTAGCTACGAGACATTAAATTAAAAAGGTTGAACATAACTTACAATGATTAAAAATAGCGTAGCGTTACACGGACAGAATTTTGACTTACACCCTTATAACATTCGCTAACATACCCTTATTATTAGGATTTAAAATTAAAATTAAAATTAAAATATAAATATATATATTGCGTATATATTGAGAGAGAGATAGATTAATTGATATTAAAAATGATCAGAACTCGTTGGGTTTTATAGGGATTTGAGTCCAGGGAATCTCCGCGACTCGCGGCCCTTTCCTTCTTCAAACTCCGCGAGTCGCGGAGTTTGTTTTTACAGCCCACCAAGCCTTGGCTCCTAGCTTGTCGACGGATTATATAAATAAATATAATATATAAATAATTTTAGTAATTATTTAAATATTATATTATATTTATGTGCATAGTTGACTTGTAATTTTTAGTCCGTTGCGTCGAGCGTTGAGAGTTGACTCTGGTCCCGGTTCCGGATTTTCGAACGTCCTTGCGTACAATTTAATATCTTATACTTTGCGTTTTGAATCTTGTACTCTTGTAATTTTGAGACGTTTCTTATCTATAATTGGAACCTCTTTGATTGTATTTTGTACTTTTGAGCTTTTTGGTCGTTTGCATCTTCAATTCGTCGAATCTGTCTTTTGTCTTCACCTTTTATTATTTAAATGAATATTACTTGTAAATTGAACAATCGCAACTAAAAGCTTGTCTTTCTTGAGGAATAATGCTATGAAATATATGTTCGTTTTTAGCATTATCAAATATAATCCCACAAATCATAATGTTGAAGGAAGCTCTTCAAAGAATATTGAAGATTCTTGTTATCGATGTGGTAAAATTGGACATTGGTCTAAGAACTGTCGAACAAATCAATATTCTGTTAATCAATATCAAGAATCTCTAAAGGGAAAAGGAAAAGAGACAAACCTTGTAGATGACCTTGATACAAAAATCACTGAGCCAACAAGTGACTACTTTAATGAATAGATTTTCTATTATATGTCCATATCAAATAAATGGATATAGATTTATGATCTATACCATATCTACTTTACTATATCTTTCCTTATTATGTACTTTCGTTTATAACATATTTTGAATGTAATATATTGATGAATTATGTACCCATTATTTGTTTCTCATCTTTTGAAGTTCATGATGTACACTACTGGAGTGCAAAATTAGTCAAATGGTGGAGATCTTTGTATTGCAGACAGTGGTACCACACACACTATACTCAAATCTAAAAAATATTTCACTAATTTTAAAGCAACAGAAGGAACGGTACATACTATATCAGGTCCTGTGGATTTAATAAAAGGAATGGGAAAGACAAAATTCATGTTACCAAATGGTACAAATTTTCTGATAAAAAATGCCTTATTTTATCCCATGTCAAAGAGAAATTTGTTAAGCTTCTCTGACATATACAAAAATGGATATGATTATCAGTCAGTGACTACAGAAAATGATAAATACTTAAGTATCACTGACAAGAAGCATGTGATTGAAAAACTACCAAGACTTAGTTCTGGTTTACATTATACATATATAAATGTACCAGAAGCACACATGGTAGTTAATGAAAAGGCATGTGATCCTGTAATGATCAATCTGTGGCATGAAAGATTAGGCCACCCAGGATCAACAATGATGAAAAGAATAATTCAAAATACACATGGACATCCATTGACGGATCAAAAGATCCCTCATGATGCACTTATCCCTGTACATCATGCTCACTTGAAAAATTGATAATAAGACCATCACCTCTTAAGGTTGAAAAAGAATCACCAATGTTTCTTGAAAAAATTCAAGGTGATATACGTGGACCAATTCATCCACCATGTGGACCATTTAGATATTTCATGGTCCTAATAGACGCATCTAGTAGATGGTCTCATGTTTGTCTATTATCAAGTCGAAATGTGGCATTTGCAAAATTTCTTGCTCAAATTATTAAATTGAGAGCACATTTCCCTGATTATACTATTAAAAGGGTGAGATTGGATAATGCTGGTGAGTTTACATCTGAAGCATTTAATGATTTTTGCATGTCTATTGGGATTGTTGTTGAACATCCTGTTGCCCATGTGCATACACAAAATGGTTTAGCCGAATCACTAATCAAACGATTGCAATTAATAGCTAGACCATTGATAATGAGAACAAAACTCCCAGTATCTGTATGGGGTCATGCAATTTTACATGCTGCATCATTAATTTGCATTAGACCAAGTGCAAGTCATACATATTCTCCCTTGCAACTTGTTTTTGGCCATCAGCCAATATTTCCCACCTTAGAACATTTGGTTGTGCAGTTTATGTTCCTATCGCGCCACCACAACGCACTAAAATGGGTCCTCAAAGAAGGATGGGAATATATGTTGGATATGAAACATCTTCAATCATAAGATATATTGAACCCATGACGGGTGATGTTTTTACAGCACGTTTTGCTGATTATCACTTTAATGAAACATTGTTCCCTAGATTAGGGGGAGAAATAAAAAATAAAGAAAATGATGTTTCATGGTGTGAACCTCAATTAATGTATCTTGATCCTCGTACAAAAGAATGCGAGATCGGAGTTCAAAAAATAATGCATATGCAAGAACTTGCGAATAAATTACCTGATGCATTTACAGATACAAAAAGAGTGACTAAATCATATATACCAGCAGCAAATGTTCCAGCTCGAATTGAAATTCCAAAAGCTGGCAATAATGTCACTCTTGAGTCTTTGCTACGCCAGAAACGTGGGAGACCAATTGGTTCCAAAGATAAAAATCCTCGAAAAAGAAAATCAGCTGATAATGAGGTAAAAGAAAGTGTTCAACAAGAACCACAAATCAATACTCCTTCTGTAGAGGAGATTGATGATATCAATACAGAATTTTCAATTAATTATGCACATTCAAAAATATTATGGAACCAAAATGAAATGAAAAATCTTGATGAGATATTTTCATATAATGTTGCATATGACATCATGAATGATGATGATGATCCAAAACCAAAATTTGTCATGGAATGTCAAAATAGACATGATTGAGATCATTGAAAAGGAGCAATACGAGCTGAATTTGAATCGCTCAATAAAAGAAAAGTTTTCGGATCTATCATTCTCACACCTAAAGATGTGAAACCAGTGGGATATAGATGGGTTTTTGTGCGAAAAAGAAATGAGGAAAATGAAGTTACAAGGTATAAAGCTAGACTTGTAGCTCAAGGTTTTTCTCAAAGACCGGGAATTGATTATGATGAAACTTATTCCCCCGTTATGGATGCAATTACTTTTAGATACTTAATCAGTCTGGCAGTTTCTAAAAATTTAGAAACGCATCTCATGGATGTTGTGACTGCTTATCTATATGGATCACTTGATAGTGATATATATATATGAAGATACCTGAAGGATTTAAGGTATCAGAAGCAACCAATGCAAAATCTAAAGAAATGTACTCAATCAAGTTACAAAGGTCTTTATATGGGTTGAAACAATCGGTTCGCATGTGGTATAAACGATTAAGCGATTACTTGATATGCAAAGGGTATACCAATAATCTTATTTGCCCATGTGTATTCATTAAGAAAACAACATCCGGATATGTGATCATAGCCGTTTATGTCGATGATCTTAACATCATAGGCAGTGGCGAAAACAGGAATTTTTTTTCACC
Organism: Rutidosis leptorrhynchoides; assembly: GCF_046630445.1. Classification (NCBI taxonomy): domain Eukaryota; kingdom Viridiplantae; phylum Streptophyta; class Magnoliopsida; order Asterales; family Asteraceae; genus Rutidosis; species Rutidosis leptorrhynchoides. The sequence goes on along the minus strand of NC_092341.1, from coordinate 93,469,686 downwards.
CGGGGCGAAATTTTTTTTAAAGCGTATCAATTTTTTTTGGTAAAATATAGAGGTTTTGGGGAAAAATATGGTGATTTTTGAGCAAAATGTGGAGGTTTTTGGGCAAAATATGAAGGTTTTGGGGCAAAATACGGAGGTTTTGGGGCAAAATATGGTGGTTTTGGGGCAAAAACAAATTTCCACCGGGGACAAAATCGAAAAACCCAAAATTTTTACACTACAAATTGCAAATCGACTGGGGGCATCTGCCCCCTGCCCCATGCTATTTCCGCCACTGATCATAGGTACAAATAAAGAGATCCATGAAGCCATTTAACTTCTAAAGAAAGAATTTGAAATGAAAGATCTCGGAAAAACCAAGTATTGCCTTGGTTTGCAGATTGAGCATATGCCTAATGGTTTACTTGTACATCGAACAACTTATACGGAAAAGATTTTAAAACGTTTCAATATGGACAAGGCAAAACCATTAAGTACTCCTATGGTTGTTAGATCACTTAATGTTGACACTGATCCATTTCATCCCTGTGAAGATCATGAAGATATCCTGGGACCAGAAGTACCATATCTTAGTGCAATTGGAGCTCTTATGTATCTTACAAATTGTACAAAACCTGACATTTCTTTTGCATTTAATTTGTTGGCAAGGTTCAGCTCAGCTCCTACCAAAAGACATTGGAATGGGATCAAACGCATATTTAGATACCTTCGAGGAACTACTGATTTAGGATTATTTTATTCTAACGAATCAAAACAAGATTTGGTTGGTTATGCAGATGCAGGTTATTTATCTGATCCACATAAAGCTAAATCTCAAAATGGATATGTATTCCTAAATGGAGGTACTGCAATATCATGGCGTTCTAAAAAACAAACACTTGTTGCAACATCATCAAATCATGCCGAAGTGATTGCATTACATGAAGCTACTCGGGAATGTTTTTGGTTGAGATCAATGACACAACTCATTACTGATTCTTGTGGACTAGAACGCGATAAAAGTCCAACAACTATCTATGAAGATAATGCAGCTTGCATAGCACAGATGAAAGAAGGGTATATCAAAAGTGACCGAACAAAACACATACCTCCTAGATTCTTCTCATATACTCAAAATCTCATCAAAGACAACCAGATTGAAATGAGATATGTTCAATCCAGCAAAAACTCTACCGATCTTTTCACCAAAGCACTTCCAACTGCTATTTTTAGAACGCATGTTCACAATATTGGCATGAGGCATGTTCAAAAGATGTAAAAGATCAATGATGTCTACTTGAGATGGAGTCAACTTTATGCTGCACTCTTTTTTCCTTGGCTAAAGTTTTTATCCCACTGGGTTTTTCTTTAGCAAGGTTTTTAACGAGGCAGTACTAGTTGCTCTTTAATAAAATTTTTCATCCAAGGAGGAGTGTTATGATAAAGACAAATCAAGTGGATGATCAAATTCATGAATAATGATAAAGCAAGTGGATGATCCTGGATATTACTATTTCACCTATTTGCACAGTAAAATTTGTAGTATAAATATGTAATCAAATGTAATCACTCAGTGCACCATTCTTACATATATATTTCATATACTCTCTCTCTCTCTCTCTCTCTCTCTCTCTCTTTATATCTTCTAATAATTATCAATAGTCCACAGTCACAAACCACGTCACTAAAGGTAATTATAAGCCTACTAAATTATAACACGTCACTAAAGGTAGTTATAAGCCTACTGAATTATATTTCTATTATAATTTGTCTCTTTCTCTAAATAACTATTAAATATTATTAAAGTTCAAATTATGTTCTTTTTAATTTTGGGAATTCAACTTTAAATATATCATTTAATTTATTAATTACTCTTTATAACTATATTAAATAAAGCAAAAAATTAGACAATTCATTACTATATCTTAAATTCAATAAAAAGTAAAATGAGATTGTTTTTTCAGGAGAGTAAAGGCTAATTTAACATGTATTCACATTTTTAATCCATCCCAACTTTGATACTTGCACCCTAAGTCCTCTTTTTTGCAATAATGGTCCTTTTTCCTAACAGATTTTAAGTTAACTACTAACAATCAAATAAAATAATACCTTATTAAAAATTAGGTTGTTACAATTAGTTAATCAAAAGCATACATGATCAAGATGCCGTCAAAAAAGAAGAGAAAAAAAAGATGCCGTCAAGATGCCAATTAAGCAAACATAAAACCACCACCGCAGGCGGGAATGTTGTAACAACTACAAATAGAATCTACGATGGCAATACATTGTCTCGTTACATCTATAAAAGTACTCTATTTTATTATGAGTAGCTAAAACTCTTAATTTGCGGGCGTTTCGTCCTCTGATTGTCTTTCATGTCTTAAAGCAATACTAGTTACAGAAAGTAACGACAAAGCATTATCTTTTCGACAAACCAATAATCAATAACTATTCTTCGTTTTGCAAAGTCTCCTTACGGGCAAATCTTGAACCTATTTTTGCAAGCAGATGAAATCAAGACAGAAAACCATTATGAGCTTTTGACCATCAATCAATAGCCACTGAGGCCATAGATATGAAGGTAAAAAACAACCTAAAGTATACGGACACAGATGGACCCAACCCATATGAAAGCATCCATGCTACTATGTTACAGATTCAAATCGACGTTCACATATGTTATATAGGGTGTTGAACTTATTTGGTAGTCATTCACTTGCCACTTATTTCAAATTTTATATGATTTGCTCCAATGCTTATTTTGATCTGCAACAACTGACATATCTCATCCAAATATATACTATGTACCATGTTTGAAAGTCAATGGTCAAAGCCAAGCCAACAACACTTCTTGTAAATATATTTGTGTCTCCGATCACTATTGTAGCCTATTCCTTGGCCGTGCATATGCATGACTTAAGAATTTACTAGTATACTTCTAAGAAAACAAGGTTTTCAACGACCACTGATTTACTTACTCCATTTGTTACCCTTCTGTTGGTCAACGCCATTATTTAAAAACACCCGTTTCCAGTCCAGGTAACTACTACGTACCATTGCTTTATTCATATGTAGGGCCAACCCATTACAAAACATCGAATTAGAGAGGCCCACAAGGGCTTTAGTCTAAGGAGTTTTCTTTTAACATAATTAAGTGATGTTTGTTTTTTAAGATGTTTTTGGTTGAAAATCTGCAGACCATGTTTGTACAGAAGATGTGACCAAACGATAAGTATGCTGAATAGTGAAGACTATTTATTTTTTTATGTCTGCAACAAAGGTTAATCTTATCTGCAGTAGTTAGAAGCATATTTCTAAGCATGCGGGGTTGCAGACAAAATAAGACATTATATTATCTTATGTTTTCAGAAAAACAAACAGTCTACAACAAAAACACCTGCGAGCGCACAGACGTAAGACATAATAAGATCTGCAGGTTAAAAATCAAACAACACCGTACTCTCTCCGTCTCAAAAGAACAATATGTTTTAACTTTTTGTTTAAGTTAACATACATATTAATGAATTGTCTAATTTACCCTAAATTTAATGTTTTTATAAAGAGTAACTAGTTAATTAATTGTTGTATTTAATTAATGTTGAATTTCTAAGAATCAAAGGGACATAATTGAAATTTTAATGTTTTTAGTTGTTGTTTAGAGTAGGGGATAATAATTTTGGGATAAACAAAAATAATGAGGAGAGTTTTTATGGGACTTGCGAAGTATCATATATATCATTTGGAAAGTTTGGAGTTATTATACACCTTATCTATTTTGGTAATTTCACATTTTGCCTAGATACATTTAATCCGTTTCCGCTAAAAGTTTCATTCGTATCAATCAGCTTACAATCTATTCATAGAAGTGTAGCTATCCTTACAATCCAAATACTTGCTGCAATGCGTGTCAACAACCCTAACTCGCATGACGCACGCTTATGCAACTACTTCTTCCTAATTTCATCGAGCCACGAAGACAGATTTCATCCTTCGCGTGATACGTTTAAAGTTTCGCAGGATGCCACCACCAGCTTCTTTCCCTCTACTTTTGCCTCTATTAATTTGATTGTTGATCTTTGAATTGTTGTGGTTCTCTAATTCATATTGTTGTTGCTATTTGGATCTTCGAATCGATGTTTCTAGCGAATTCAATGACTTTCGGGTAACGATTTAATCGAACCAATTAAGAACGATTGATTATATCGATGCCTAGAGTCGTTAATTCGACTTGTATGGGTTTTGGGACAGATCTAGTTGAGAGAAACCGGATGAAACTAATTGTGTTGATTAACCCTATATGTGAGACATTATGGTTCCTTTTATACTCAGTTGGGCCCGATCCGTACGGATGCACTACATCCGTACGGATGCACGATGGATCCGTGCGGTTGCACATGCAATCGTGCGGTTGTTAAAACTTGATCCAAACTCGTGTCGGTTGATATAAGTAGGGACTTATTATGCATCAACAAACTCCCCCTAGGACCTAGTTCTATCAACATTCCTTCGTTACCCAGACTTATACACCATCATCTCTGTTGAGGATCAACACACTCCCCCTAGGATGTGGCGTTACTTTCAGCTTCACTTGATTTCCCCTTATGCACCAATAAACTCCCTCATATGGCACATATATTCTCTCTTAATTTTTATCCTTGTCATATTCCAATGATAATCGCAAGTCGATACAATTACCAAGAAATACAACTTGTTGAACCATTAAGTAAAATCTCTTTCGATACCTGGAGACTTATACTCACAATCTTCAAAGCTCATCAGTCATCAGATTAACCCCAACTAATGACTGTTGTGACTTTAGGTTCTTCAATCTCTTCAAATCTTCATATACGCAGCGGGAATTAATATTTGACTTTGTTTGGCCCATAAATAATCAGAAGGTTCTGATTACGACACAATATCTTCTATTTCCTTTTAAAGCTTCGCAACCTGCACATGGTAACATCACTAAATACAATGACATATATAACCATTAGCATGTTACATATAATCAATCTCTCGTTTCTTTACAACATAAACATTATAAACATCGAGACGATTAATTAAGTAGCTTTATTCCTTTCTTTCACGTACGCCATTCCTTCACTTTATCAGAACAGAACTCCAGAAGCTCCAACTTTAACTTCTTCTTGCAGTTAACATGGCTCGTGCGTATATCATCTTTGACAAAATGTTGGTCATATAGAACATTATTTCAAACACACACAGGATTGACCATTTTGACTCAACATTTTTCACAAACATTCAAAATTCAAACAATGTTTAAACACTTATACAATTTGAATTTCAATCAGCAAAAACATCTTTAGCTTTTCGAACAAAACTTAGCTTCAGTCTGATACGTCAATTTGATTTCACATGAGTAACCAGAAAATAAATAAAACCAAAAATATTTTTGTATTTTATAAACTTTATGCTAAAACACACCAAAAATCTTTTTGTATTTTTAGATATAAATGAATAATTAAACTACAATAAAATGTAAATGATATACAAACAGAAAATTTAAAACATGTAGCAAACATAACTAACTGAAATCAAACATATTGAACTTCACATATTTTTGCGAGTTGTTAATCTTAACGGGGATCAATACTGAACTATAATAGTAACTTATCATCAATCATTTATTAAAATTAAATACCTACACGTTAAGTTTCTGATTATTGGTATCAATCCTCATTAAGCATTCACAAACTTTCCTCTTAGACATATTGATGACCGCGTTTAGATTTAATTACTTTAACATATTGCTATGCTAGATTTTAGTCAAAGACTTAGTCCACATTTGACATCGCACGATTTATTAGGTAGTCAATTGAGCACAAATCTATTGACACTGTCCGTTATCACATCGATGTACTTTCGATCTAATTGAACAGAAAGGTTCTCACGGCGTTTCGAATAACCCTGTCAGCCTTTCACTTCTACCTTAAACTCATACTTTTCAATCCAGTTGACTCGGCAGATCTCAGAGTATGTTGAATCATCTGAATGGGCGCATTACTTGTCGCGGGTATATCAAAGTGCAATGATATACCTGATGACCAATCGCTAATGACCCCATGCTTGGTAATTATTCTTAAAGTTATTGGTGGAAACAAATGTTTAAAATACCGCGCTTTCTTTATAAGTGAGATGTTGGAATACCCTCCAGAAAGTCTCCCTCACTATCTAGGCCTTAATGGGCACAGTCCATACCACAGACAATAACTGAGAGGTCCGGCTAAACTTGAAGCTTTGCGGACAGAATGATTCGAGTTCTTCAAGTTGAGGTAACTTCTTCCATCCTTGGTGATGTGAATAAACAATCTTTTGTTCTTGAAACACTTCATTGTCGCAGACTTGTATAGTTTTCTGAGATTACATACAGTTCATGATCTTTGAATTCGTGAAGCATCAACCCGAAATACAATTATTTATATATTTTTCATTCTTTTCATTATTTTTTCATTTTTTTATTTTTTTATTTTTTTTCATTTTTTCATTTTTTTTTTATTTTTTTTTCATTTTTTTTTTCATTTTTTTTTCTCATTTTTCTCATTTTTGCGATGATGCACCACTCTCTTTGACATTAAGTAGATTCTCGAGTTATTGACTGCCTTCAAACTTTGGTATTGACCTCATCTCCTTAGTTGTGATGTCGCGTACTCAAATCATTCATTGTCTGTAACACATGGCTGCACTTTTCAACCCGTTCATATAAAAGACGCTCTCTTTTGGATAAACTAACCTTTTTGAGTGATTAGTTTCGATTAAAGCATTAAAGGTCAATAGAAATTGGTGTGCACCACTAAACTGACAACCCTCGACTCAGTATTGATCTTTTGAATATCCCATCATAGTAATTAAACTGAATGGTAGAGCAACATTTGATTATTGCTTGGGGATATCCAACATCAACTTTGTCTAATGATTATAATTCGTAGTAGGGGAGATCCTCAACCGACTGTTGATTTCCTCAACAATTATTTCTAGATACATTTTCAGTGATAATTAGGTGATTACACTCAATTGCTGTAAATTTTTCCATGATTTCCTTATCCTGATATTTACGAGTTCTTAGTGTGATCATCTCAATCTAGGATTTGGTCAGTAAAGCCTACCAACACATCATGAAATTAACATGTACAACTTACCTTATACGCAGAATAATAAACATGCAAATTCAGTAATGCAATCATTTCCCCACAGATAGATCAACTACTCATTTTCAGGATTTTCTATTTTTTTTCTGATGTTACCATTTTCTCCCTCCTAAAATACTAAAACCGAAATTTTTTTTGGCTTTTTGAATTTTAACTACATAGAAATATAAGAAAATATGCAACATAGAAAATAGAATTAGCATGCAAAGCAGTACAAATCTTAATTATCATGCAAACAAAGAAAGATGCAGATGCAACAAAGCAAATAGAAAAAACATAAAAAATTGGTTACTCATTTGATGTTTCGTGTAATGACGATATCAGACTAATTTTTGACACCAAATGACGTTATTTCACGGGTTCTACACTGACTTATGTAGAAGCCATCAACATACGTTTCATTTCGGGTTGCACACATATGAAAACCATCATTCCTGGGTAGTTATGTGCTGGATCGCCCTATTGTCGACAATCCAGGTACTATCAACAAGGTTAAACAAACATGGCGACCTGCACAAATCTCAAAAACAAAATTAGTTCAAAGTGGGAAACCAAGCCTGAATGGCAGTGGGTTTTCCGTCAACACCAACAACATGTAGATCCACCCATTTTCCTGTGGATCCCGATGGTGTTGTAATCACATCATCACCGCTTGAACTACCACCTCCCTCAGATTTAGATCTCCAAACATGACGTTTAGATGGCGATTGTTTATGATAAAATTGTGTTTCATTAACATGAATGGGCATGGAAATCTTAACTGTTGGAGTAAAAACACGATTTTTAATTGTGACAAGAACGACTCTATGCCAAATTCTCCAAGTGTGAATTTTGGTTGAAGGAAGTTCAATTTCTTGGTCATGTTGTAAGCGATCAAGGTATTAAGGTCGATCTCGCGAAATCGACGCCATTAGTAAATGGGAAACTCCCACTACTCCTACTCACATTCGTTAATTCTTAGGCCAAGCCGGGTATTATCGTAGGTTCATCGAAGATTTCTCCTTGGTTGCTCGTCCTCTAACCGCGTTAACTCACAAGGGAAAGAAATTCGTTTGGGCAACCGAACAAGAGTCCGCGTTTCAAATCTTGAAAAAAACAGTTAACCACCGCTCCTATCTTATCGCTTCCCGAAGGCAATGATGATTTTGTTATATATTGCGATGCCTCGAAATATGGTTTTGGGTGTGTATTGATGCAACGAAAGAAGGTTATTGCTTATGCTTCCCGACAATTGAATATCCACGAACGAAACTACACGACACATGAACTCGAACTCGGAGTCGTTGTCTTTGCACTCAAAATGTGGAGACACTATCTTTATGGAACCAAAAGTACTATCTTCACTGATCACAAAAGCCTCAAACACATCTTCGATCAAAAACAACTAAACATGAGACAACGACGGTGGATTGAAACTTTGAATGATTATGATTGTGAGCTTCGTTACCACTCCGGGAAGGCAAATGTAGTAGCCGAAGCCTTAAGTTGAAAGGAAAGAATGGTGCCTCTTCGTGTCTGAGCTTTAAACATCACCATCCACACCAACCTCAATAGCCAAATTCGTGTAGCCCAAGAAGAGGCTCTCAAGGATGAAAATATTTCACACGAAAACTTGAACGTTCTCGTCTCTCGATTCGAAGTTAAGGAGACCGGACTCTGATATTTCGCCGGAAGAATTTGGGTGCCTAGTTATGGGGACTTACGAAGCCTTATTCTAGACGAGGTCCATAAGTCAAGGTACTTGATTCATCCCGGTGCCGGTAAGATGTACCACGATCTCAAGGAACAATATTGGTGGCCGAACATTAAAAGGGGCGTCGCTACTTATGTTGGAAAGTGTCTAACTTGCTTCAAAGTCAAAGCCGAACATCAAAGGCCATTCGATTACTTCAACAACCCGAAATCCCGCAATGGAAGTGAGAAAGAATAATAATAGATTTTATCACCAAGCTACCAAAGACGGCGGGCGGTTATGATACCATTTGGGTTATTATTGACCGTCTCACCAAATCCGCCCACTTCCTAGCCATGAAGGAAACTGACAAAATGGACAAACTTGCACAACTTTATCTAAAAGAGATTGTATCCCGTCACAGTGTACCACTATCGATGATTTCTGACCGAGATGCCCGTTTTGCTTCTAGATTTTGAGGTGCCTTGCAAGAAGCTTTGGGAACCCGTTTAGACATGAGTACCGCATATCATCCACAAACCGATGGACAAAGCGAACGTACGATTCAAACCTTGAAAGACATGTTACGAGCTTGCATTATCGATTTCGGAAAAGCTTGGGAAAAGCATTTGCCTCTCACCGAATTCTCTTACAACAATAGTTATCATGCGAGTATTAACGCCGCACCTTTCGAAGCGTTATATGGTCGCAAATGTCGTTCTCCTATTTGTTGGGCCGATGTAGGTGACAGGCAAATCACCGTACCCGAACTCATTCATGAAACAACCGAAAAGATCGTTCAAATCCGAGATAGACTCAGGACGGCCCGTAGTCGTCAAAGGAGCTATGCCAACATTAGACGAAAAGATCTTGAGTTCTAAGTGGGTGATCGTGTAATGTTAAAAGTCGCACCTTGGAAAGGTGTAATTCGTTTCAGGAAACTTGAAAAACTAAACCCGCGGTATATTGGTCCTTTTGAAATCTTGGAGCGTATTGGAACCGTTTAGATCTTCCGACTCAATTGAGCTCCGTTCATCCTACTTTTCATGTGTCAAGCTTGAAGAAGTGCCTTGCCGAACCCAAACTCGTCATCCCTCTCGAGGAGCTTACGATTGATGACAAACTTCATTTCGTGGAAGAACCGGTTGAAATTGTGGACCACTCAGTCAAAACGCTAAAACAAAGCAAAATCCCGATTATCAAAGTTCGTTGGAATGCCAAAAGGGGACCTGAGTTTACTTGGGAAAGATAAGATCAAATGCAAAGAAAGTATCCTCACTTATTCGTAGAGTTGGCAACCTAAGATCCCGAGGAAGAAACAACGACCACTACATCTACTTAAATTTTGGGACAAAATTTCTTTTAAGGAGTAGGTAATGTAATGACCCGCCTTTTTCTGTTTACTTTCCGTTTATCTATTTTAAAGTCTGTTATTAAATTATAACATCACCCGTTAATTTGCATTTTTAAAGTATTTCGTTTAGGTAATTCACGCACCCGCTTTTAAACTCGAGGGACTAACTTTGCCATTTGACCAAAGTGGTAACTAGTGGTTGACTAGTCAACCACCTCCCTCCCCACCATTCATTTCTCTTTTCTTTTTTCTTTTCCATTTTCTCTCAAATATTACTTCCAAACTTTCATCCTTTTCATCTTCTTCACTAAATCATCATCTAAATCAAGAATAGGGAGCTAACATCAAAATGGATCGTACTTTCGGAATCCTCTCATCATCCTCTACACATAGATACCAATTTCATATCTAGTGGGTAACTTTTCAAAAACTCTAAATTCTTGTTCTTGATGTTTTTGACTTATAAAAGTGTTAGTTAGTGTCTATGGCTCGAGTCTAGCATGAATATGTGAATTAATTGCTCGATCTTGTTATTTTGGTGTAACTTGCTTGAACATGAAAAATGCCTAGTTTAATCTTGGATTTTGATTGATTAAATGTTGTTGTTATGTTAAAGTTAAATGTGTAGCATCATTAGCTACATTTTGGTATGTAGGTTGACTTAGAAAGACTTCAATAACATGATTGATGAGTTTATGATTTTTGGTTAGGGTTTGGTAACCTTAAATGTGATTTTTGATGCATTAAATGCTTTGCAATGTTGTTTGTAAGTGTTTAGTAGTATTGTATGTATAATTACCTACGAAACGGCGTATTATATGTGTGTGTTAAGTTCCCGAATCATCACTTGCATTTATGAGCTTGAAACATTAAATGGTGAGCATTAAATGATCATTCAACGAGATTTCGGTTATTGTAAATGATGTTTTTGTTTGATGAAATGTGTTTAGTTGTATTCCTCATTAAAGTAGCTTTTTAACGGTATAGATTATGCGTTTTACGTGTTTATTGACCATAAAATGTGTTTGGGTGAAATTTGGTTCGTGCACATAACAAAACTCAGCAACAACATTTTTCCCAGGTACAGGAGCGCCTCTTTTGTACTAAAAGCGCCGCTCCTGGTCAGTATTTTGTGGAGTTTTTCAGCAGGCGTCAGGAACGCCGCTTCTGGAGACAAAAGCGTCGCTTTTTGGCCCTCAAGTGCGCCGCACCTGGTCTTGGTGCGCCGCTCCTCCTTTGTTCCAAATTACTTTGTGTTTTCACAAATTCATCCCCGCTTACTTACAACTCCGATTAACATAAAACTTGGCCAACATGCTTATATGTGACTACTTATTGATGGACAATAGTTGGATACCCGACCCGAACGTGTTGACTTTTCGTTGACTTTGACTTGACCAAGTTGACTTTTATTTAAACCTAACCAATACTTTGTTTAATCGTTATAACCTCTCTCTTGTACTTGTATCTTGCATGAAACTTGACAATGTGATTCACATGCTATATAATTGAGTCGTAACGAGCCATAGAACTAATTGAACAACTTTGATCGACCGTGTTTACCGATATTGATACAACCTATTTGTTTAGGTCAAGACTAGCATTCGTTCTTGCATACGTTTACTTGTGGAGTATATTTATATTCGTGCACTCAAGGTGAGATCCTAGTCCCACCTATTCAACAACTTTCACTCTTTAAAATATGGGATGAGAAACATATACGTATCATACTTTTATGCTTTGAACACAAGTAAGAAAACAAACATTCCACGTGCGAGTTAGAATAAAAAAGCCTCAATTCAATTATCATTAGTTACACTTGCATGGTGTAAACGTGTACTTATGTTGTGTGGATTCATATGGGCTTGACAAGCCCTCATTCGGACGGTTCGCTACCATTAGCAGATGAAATATATTTTCGAGTATATAGTGTAGGTTCTAACACTATGATAACGGGGTATGTGAACAGTTAAGTCTTGATAATTGGGTGCTCCACAAACGAATAACAACTTTGGAATGTAAACGATTTGGATAATCAACATTATGGAAATACCAAAATCTTGTGGTTTAAAAACAACGTTTACTAATACACCTATGATTTCACCAACATTTTTCGTTGACAGTTTTCTATATGTTTTCTCAGGTCCTTGACCGCTAAGTGATACACGCTTGCGTACACTATTTTGATACTTGCTTGGATGTCGAGTATACATGCATACATGGAGCATCTTTTGACTTTACTAAATTGTGTCGCGTAGGTTTCATTTGTACTTTAAACGTTGTAATGTAACTAGTCGTTGAACTACTTTGTAAACTTTGAAACATCTTTACATTTGAAATGAATGCGACATATTTTGATCAAACGTTGTTTTATAGACTTATGACCACGTAACGGGACCTAAGTAGGCGGCGCCGTCAATGACGATTTTGTTGGGTCGCTACAGATGGTATCAGAGCGTTGGTTGTAGGGATTTAGAGTTCATTGGTGTCATCCCCAAGTCATAGGGTGCATTAGTGAGTCTAGACTACAACCAGCATATAGACTTGAAGTAGGACTTGCTTGACTACTTGTGCATTTATACTTGAACTCTTCTATTCGTATCTAATTCTTATTCCATCTTAATCTCACGTTGTTTAATTTGATTGACACGCCATCTTAACCTTATGAGGTAATGTCAAATGCACATATGAATTAGGGTAATATAATTGCCGAGATTATATTACGGTGACTCATATGGACGTTCCGACATTATAACACAAAGAATTGAGGGCGGGTCAAGGAAAATTTTCTCTCTATCTTTATTCCATATCACGATTAGTATTATTGAGAATACTAATCAACGATATTCTTGTGTCTTGAAGGAACAATGCCTCCTCGCCCAGGTCAACGCAATGAAACTTCCAAACAAGCTCTTCAACGAATGATAGCCACCGATGTAGATGCGGCCATGGCCGGTCACTCCTCCAACAGCAATAACAATAACAATAACCACAACAACAATAACCATGGAGCCGAAAATTCAAACGAGGGATGCTCCTACAAGAACATCAAGGGGTGCAAACTTCACACTTTCGATGGGACCGGAGGACCGGTTGCTCTCACTCGATGGTTTGAGCAAACGGAAGCCGTTTTTAGCATAAGCGGTTGCCGGGACCAAGACAAGGTCAAATATTCCACCCACACTTTAGCCAGTATCGCTCTCACATGGTGGAATACGTATGTACAATCGGTGGGTACCGATGAAGCCCACGCTCTCTCTTGGGCCGAATTAAGAGAAAAGATGATCACCGAATACTTCCCGCGTGAAGAGACTCGAAGGCTCGAAAATGAGCTAAGAAGTTTAAAAGCGGCCGAAAATGACCTCAAGGCTTATAATCAACGGTTTGCCGAGCCAGCCCTAATGTGTCCGGCCCTCGTGACTCCCGAGTCCCTAAGGGTTGAACTTTACATGGATGGCCTCCCTAAGAGCATTAAACACGGGGTAATGTCATCCAAACCCGCTAACCTACAAGAAGCTTTAAAGATGGCCCGCCAATTGATAGAAACGGTGGACGAAAGTGGAGTGTCAGCACCTAAGGCCGAGGATAAATCGGGTGGCCACAAAGGAAAGTGGGAAGCCCCCCAATCAAGCAACTACAATAACAACAACTTCGCCAAGAAGTCTTTCACCTCCGATGGCAAGAAGAGTTATGCCGGAAATCAACCTTTTTGCAACAAATGCCACAAGAATCACTTTGGTGAATGTGGCAAGCCATTTTGCTACAGGTGTCAAAGAAGTGGCCATGTGGCCAACGATTGTGGAAGTGCCACCCCCGTCGCTCAAAAGGGGCCCAATGCACGTTACGAATGTGGCCAACCATGTCATTTTAGAAATGCATGCCCAAAGAAGAAAGCTAACCCCAATGCATGTGGCCGAGCTTTCAATATCAACACCAAGGATGCCCGAGATGACAATGAACTAGTCATGGGTGCGTTTCTCCTCAACAACTCTTATGTTTCTTGCTTATTCGATTCGGGTGCCGATAAGAGATTTGTATCCAAGACCTTGACTCATTCTTTTTGCACTCCACCACTCCCACTAGATACTACTTACACCATTGGAGTGGCCAACGAGAAACTATTGAGTGCTGACAAATTTTATCGGGGGTGTACGTTAAACTTATTGGGTAGAGAGTTTGAAATTGGATACCTATAGAACTAGGGATCTTCGATGTAATAATTGGTATGGATTGGTTAGCCAAAATGAAATCTCACATCCTTTGTGATCTTAAAGCAATTCAAATTCCTATCAAGAATGGTGAACCCTTAATTGTCTATGGCGATAAGAGTTGCACCGGACTCAACCTCGTCTCATGCCTTAAAGTTGAAAAATATCTTCGTAAAGGTTGCTTTGCGATCCTAGCCAACGTTAAGAAAGCTGAGACCAATGAGAAGCACATCGATGATGTGCCAATTGTTAGTGACTTTTCCGATGTATTTCCCGACGAATTGCCGGGTCTTCTACCTCATCGACCGGTTGAATTCCAAATCGATCTTATTTCGGGAGCCGCACCCATAGCACGTGCACCGTATAGACTTGCTCCATCCGAAATGCAAGAATTAAAAAGTCAAATTTAAGAACTACTTGACCGTGGTTTTATCCAACCTAGCCATTCACCATGGGGCGCTCCGATTTTATTCGTCAAAAAGAAAGATGGATCCCTACGAATGTGAATCGATTATCATGAACTAAATAAATTGACGGTTAAGAACCGATATCCTCTTCCACGCATCGATGACCTCTTTGATCAACTATAAGGGTCTCGTGTGTATTCAAAAATCGATCTCCACTCGGGTTATCATCAACTAAGGGTTAAGGGGGAAGATGTCTCCAAAACTGCTTTCCGGACTCGCTATGGTAGTTACGAATTCCTTGTCATACCGTTTGGTCTAACTAACGCACCAAAGGTGTTTATGGACCTTATGAACCACGTGTGTAAACCGTATCTCGACAAATTCGTTATTGTATTCATCGATGATATCTTGGTCTATTGTAAAAGCGAAGAAGAACACGAACAACACCTCCGACTCGTGCTTGAACTCTTGAGACAAGAACGACTCTATGCCAAATTCTCCAAGTGTGAATTTTGGTTGAAGGAAGTTCAATTTCTTGGTCATGTTGTAAGTGATCAAGGTATTAAGGTCGATCTCGCGAAATCGACGCCATTAGTAAATGGGAAACCCCCACTAATCCTACTCACATTCATCAATTCTTAGGCCTTGCCGGGTATTATCGTAGGTTCTTCAAAGATTTCTCCTTGGTTGCTCATCCTCTAACCGCGTTAACTCACAAGGGAAAGAAATTCGTTTGGGCAACCGAACAAGAGTCCGCGTTTCAAATCTTGAAAAAAAGAGTTAACCACCGCTCCTATCTTACCGCTTCCCGAAGGCAATGATGATTTTGTTGTATATTGCGATGCCTCGAAACATGGTTTTGGGTGTGTATTGATGAAACGAAAGAAGGTTATTGCTTATGCTTTTCGACAATTGAAAATCCACGAACGAAACTACACGACACATGATCTCGAACTCGGAGCCGTTGTCTTTGCACTCAAAATGTGGAGACACTATCTTTATTGAACCAAAAGTACTATCTTCACCGATCAAAAAAGCCTCCAACACATCTTCGATCAAAAACAACTAAACATGAGACAACGACGGTGGATTGAAACTTTGAATAATTACGATTGTGAGCTTCGTTACCACCCCAGAAAGGCAAATGTAGTAGCCGATGCCTTAAGTCAAAAGGAAAGAATGGTGCCTCTTCGTGTCCGAGCTTTAAACATCACCATCTACACCAACCTCAATAGCCAAACTCGTGTAGCCTAAGATGAGGCTCTCAAGGATGAAAATATTTCACACGAACACTTAAATATTCTCGTCTCTCGATTTGAAGTTAAGGAGACCGGACTCCGATATTTCCCCGAAAGAATTTGGGTGCCTAGTTATGGGGACTTACGAAGCCTTATTCTAGATGAGGCCCATAAGTCAAGGTAGTCGATTCATCCTGGTGCCGGTAAGATGTACCACGATCTCAAGGAACCATATTGGTGGCCGAACATTAAAAGGGACATCGCTACTTATGTTGGAAAGTGTCTAACTTGCTCCAAAGTTAAAGCCGAACATTAAAGGCCGTCCGGGTTACTTCAACAACCCGAAATCCCGCAATGGAAGTGGGAAAGAATAACGATGGATTTTATCACCAAGTTACCGAAGACAGCGGGCGGTTATGATACCATTTGGGTTATTATTGACCGTCTCACCAAATCTGCCCACTTCCTAGCCATGAAGGAAACTGACAAAATGGACAAACTTGCACAACTTTATCTAAAAGAGATTGTATCCCATCATGGTGTACCACTATCGATCATTTCTGACCGAGATGCCCGTTTTTCTTCTAGATTTTGGGGTGCCTTGCAAGAAGCCTTGGGAACCCGTTTAGACATGTGTACCACATATCATCCACAAACCGACGGACAAAGTGAATGCACAATTCAATCCTTGGAAGACATGTTACGAGCTTGCGTTATTGATTTCGGAAAAGCTTGGGAAAATCATTTGCCTCTCGCCGAATTCTCTTACAACAATAGTTATCATGCGAGTATTAACGCCGCACCTTTCAAAGCGTTATATGGCCGCAAATGTCGTTCTCCTATTTGTTGGGCCGAGGTAGGTGATAGGAAAATCACCAGACCCGAACTCATTCATGAAACAACCGAAAAGATTGTTCAAATCCGAGATAGACTCAGGACGGCCCGTAGTCGTCAAAGGAGCTATGCCAACATTAGACGAAAAGATCTCAAGCTCCAAGTGGGTAATCGTGTAATGTTAAAAGTCACACCTTGGAAAGGTGTAATCCATTTCAGGAAACGTGGAAAACTAAACCCGCGATATATTGGTCCTTTTGAAATCTTGGAGCGTATTGGACCCGTTGCTTACCGTTTACATCTTCCGACTCAATTGAGCTCCGTTCATCCTACTTTCCATGTGTCAAACTTGAATAAGTGCCTTGCCGAACCTAAACTCGTCATCCCTCTCGAGGAGCTTACGATTGATGAAAAAATTCATTTCATGGAAGAACCGGTTGAAATTGTGGACCACTCAGTCTAAACGCTAAAACAAAGCAAAATCCCGATTGTCAAAGTTCGTTGGAATGCCAAAAGGGGACCCGAGTTTACTTGGGAAAGACAAGATCAAATGTAAAGAAAGTATCCTCACTTATTCGTAGAGTTGGCAACCCAAGATCCCGAGGAAGAAACAACGACCACTACATCTACTTAAATTTCGGGACGAAATTTCTTTTAAGGAGTAGGTAATGTAATGACCCGCCTTTTTCCATTTACTTTCCATTTATCTATTTTAAATTCTGTTATTAAATTAGAACATCACCTGTTAATTTTTGTTTTTAAAGTATTTCGTTTAGGTAATTCACACACCCGCTTTTAAATTCGAGGGACTAACTTTGCCATTTGACCAAAGTGGTAACTAGTGGTTGACTAGTCAACCACCTCCCTCCCCACCATTCATTTCTCTTTTCTTTTTCTTTTCTATTTTCTCTCAAATATTACTTCCAAACTTTCATCCTTTTCATCTTCTTCACTAAATCATCATCTAAATCAAGAATAGGGAGCTAACATCAAAACGGATCGTACTTTTGGAATCCTCTCATCATCCTCTACACATAGATACCAATTTCATATCTAGTGGGTAACTTTTCAAAAACTCTAGATTCTTGTTCTTGATGTTTTTGACTTATAAAAGTGTTAGTTAGTGTCTATGGCTAGAGTCTAACATGAATATGCGAATTAATTGCTCGATCTTGTTATTTTGGTGTAACTAGCTTGAACATGAAAAATGCCTAGTTTAATCTTGGATTTTGATTGATTAAATGTTGTTGTTATATTAAAGTTCATTTACTAAATGTGTTACTAGCATCATTAGCTACATTTTAGTATGTAAGTTGACTTAGAAAGACTTCAATAACATGATTGATGAGTTTATGATTTTTGGTTAGGGTTTGGTAACCTTAAATGTGATTTTTGATGCATTAAATGCTTTGCAATATTGTTTGTAAGTGTTTAGTAGTATTGTATGCATAATTACCTACGAAACGGCGTATTATATGTGTGTGTTAAGTTCCCGAATTATCACTTGCATTTATGAGCTTGAAACATTAAATGGTGAGCATTAAATGATCATTCAACGAGATTTCGGTTATTGTAAATGATGTTTTTGTTTGATGAAATGTGTTTAGTTGTATTCCTCATTAAAGTAGCTTTTTAACGGTATAGATTATGCGTTTTACGTGTTTATTGACCATAAAATGTGTTTGGGTGAAATTTGGTTCGTGCACATAACAAAACTCGGCAACAACATTTTTCCCAGGTACAGGAGCGCTGCTTTTGTACTAAAAGTGCCGCTCCTGGTCAGTATTTTGTGGAGTTTTTCAGCAGGCGTCAGGAACGCCGCTTCTGGAGACAAAAGCGTCGCTTTTTGGCTCTTAAGAGCGCCGCACCTGGTCTTGGTGCACCGCACCTCCTCTGTCCCAAATTACTTTTTGTTTTCACAAATTCATCCCCGCTTACTTACAACTCGATTAACATAAAACTTGGACAACATGCTTATATGTGACTACTTATTGATGGACAATAGTCGGATACCT
Source organism: Rutidosis leptorrhynchoides (assembly GCF_046630445.1). NCBI lineage: Eukaryota > Viridiplantae > Streptophyta > Magnoliopsida > Asterales > Asteraceae > Rutidosis > Rutidosis leptorrhynchoides. The sequence continues at coordinate 93,450,813 of NC_092341.1, read as the reverse complement.
GACCCGAACGTGTTGACTTTTTCGTTGACTTTGACTTGACCAAGTTGACCTTTATTCAACCTAACCGATACTTTGTTTAATCGTTATAACCTCTCTCCTGTACTTGTATCTTGCATGAAACTTGACAATGTGATTCACATGCTATATAATCGAGTCGTAACGAGCCATAGGACTAATTGAACAACTTTGATCGACTGTGTTTACCGATATTGATACAACCTATCTGTCTAGGTCAAGACTAGCATTCGTTCTTGCACACGTTTACTTGTGGAGTACATTTATATTCTTGCACTTAAGGTGAGATCATAGTCCCACCTATTCAACAACTTTTACTCTTTAAAATATGGGATGAGAAATATATACGTATCATACTTTTATGCTTTGAACACAAGTACGAAAACAAACATTCCACGTGCGAGTTAGAACAAAAAGGCCTCAATTCAATTATCATTAGTTACACTTGCAGGGTGTAAACGTGAACTTATGTTGTGTAGATCCATACGGGCTTGACAAGCCCTCATTCGGACGGTTCGCTACCGTTAGCGGATGAAATATATTTTCGAGTATATAGTGTAGAATCTAACACTATGATAACGAGGTACGTGAACAGTTAAGTCTTGATAATTGGGTGATCCACAAACGAATAACAACTTTGGAATGTAAATGATTTGGATAATCAACGTTATGGAAATACCAAAATCTTGTGGTTCAAAAACAACGTTTACTAATACACCTATGATTTCACCAACGTTTTTCGTTGACAGTTTTCTATATGTTTTCTCAGGTCCTTGAACGCTAAGTGATACACGCTTCCGTACACTATTTTGATACTTGCTTGGATGTCGAGTATACATGCATACATGGAGCGTCTTTTGACTTTACTAAATTGTGTCACATAGGTTTCATTTGTACTTTAAACGTTGTAATGTAACTAGTCGTTGAACTACTTTGTAAACTTTGAAACATCTTTACATTTGAAATGAATGCGACATATTTTGGTCAAACGTTGTTTTAAAGACTTATGACCACGTAACGGGACCCAAGTAGACAGCGCCGTCAATGACGATTTGTCGGGTCGCTACAATCTATTCCTAGTTCTGAGTGGTCTTTTGTTAGCGGGGTTCTTCAGAATAGTTATAGGCTTAGGGTTAGGTTTCTCTACCTTTTCAGTCTTTTCTACCCTTCCCTTAGAAGTCTCGGGTTTATCTACCCCTTTACCCTTATCCTGTTCGGTCACTGAAATGTCCCGTTCATATTGATTATAAACGTTCCATATTAATTGATTTCGTTGCGAGCTTTTGACCTCTATATGAGACGTTTTTTCAAAGACTGCATTCGTTTTTAAAACAAATCATAACCTTTATTTTATCGACAAGGTTAACAAGACACCACTTAGATTATCCAGAAATGATAATCTAACAAATATCACACTTACACACTACCAATACATATTGGTTTACAAATATTAATATGTTACAACAAAATAAATCTCGAATGCATTTTTAACAATATTATACAAGCATGCTGACACAAAATCTTGTCCATATAATAGCATGCAACAGCGGAAGCTCTTAATAATCACCTGAGAATAAACATGCTTTAAATGTCAACAAAAATGTTGGTGAGTTATAGGTTTAACCTATATTTATCAAATCGTAATAATAGACCACAAGATTTTATATTTCAATATACATCCCATACATAGAGATAAAAATCATTCATATGGTGAACACCTGGTAACCGACCTTAACAAGATGCATATAGAATATCCCCTATCATTCCGGGACTCCCTTCGGACATGATGAATTCGAAGTACTAAAGCATTCGGTACTTTGGATGGGGCTCGTTGGGTCCAATAGATCTATCTTTAGGATTCGCGTCAATTAGGGTGTCTATTCCCTAATTATTAGATTACCATACTAAAAAGGGGCATATTTGGTTTAATAATCCAGCCATAGAATGTAGTTACATTTACTTGTGTCTATTTTGTAAAACATTTATAAAACTACATGTATTCTCATCCAAAAATATAAGATTTTAAAAGTGGGATTATAACTCACTTTCACAGATTTTTACTTCGTCGGGAAGTAAGACTTGGCCACTGGTCGATTCACGAATCTATAACAAATATGTACATATATATCAAAGTATGTTCAAAATATATTTACAACATTTTTAATACGTTTTGCTGTTTTAAGTTTATTAAGTCAGCTGTCCTCGTTAGTAACCTACAACTAGTTGTCCACAGTTAGATGTACAGAAAATAAAGCAATATATATTATCTTGAATCAATCCACGACCTCATGTATACAATCCTTAGGCTAGATCACAACTCAAAGTATATATAATATTTTGGAATTAACCTCAACCCTGTATAGCTAACTCCAACATTACTGCATATAGAGTGTCTATGGTTGTTCCGAAATATATATATAGATGGGTCGATATGATATGTCAAAATATTGTATTCGTGTCCATGGTATACCAAGATTACATAATATATTAGAATACATGTACAATACAATGTAAGTTAGCTAGGATATGATTAATATAGATTTGTTACTAATTTTCACGTAGCTACAACAAGAAAAATTATCCAATCTTGTTTTACCCGTAACTTCTTCGTTTTAAATCCGTTTTGAGTGTTTTCAAGTTGCTATGGTTTCATATTGAACTTAAGTTTATGAATCTAAACATAAAAAGTATAAGTTTATAGTCAGAAATACAGGTTACAAGTTGTTTTTGTAAAGGTAGTCATTTCAGTCGAAAGAACGACGTCTAGATGACCATTTTGGAAAACATACTTCCACTTTGAGTTTAACCATGATTTTTGGATATAGTTTCATGTTCATAATAAAAATCATTTTCTCAGAAGAACAACTTTTAAATCAAATTTTATCAAAGTTTTTAATTAACTAACCCAAAACAACCCGCGAAATTTCTACGACGGCGTATATCCAGTTTTACGGTGTTTTTCGTGTTTTAAGGTTTTAAATCATTAAGTTAGCATATCATATAGATATATAACATGTGTTTAGTTGATTTTAAAATTCAAGTTAGAAGGATTAACTTTATTTGCGAACAAGTTTAGAATTAACTAAACTATGTTCTAGTGATTACATGTTTAAATCTTCGAATAAGATAGTTTTATATGTATGAATCGAATGATGTTATGAACATCATTACTATCTTAATTTTAGTAGGTAAACCTACTGGAAATGAGAAAAATAGATCTAGCTTCAAAGGATCCTTGGATGACTTGAAAGTTCTTGAAGCAGAATCATGACACGAAAACAAGTTCAAGTAAGATTTCCACTCGAAATAAGATTGTTATAGTTATAGAAATTGAATCAAAGTTTGAATATGAGTATTACCTTCTATTAGAAATATATATTACTGTAAATAAGAAAGATTTCTTGAGGTTGGATGATCACTTTACAAGATTGGAAGTAAGCTAGCAAACTTGGAAGTATTCTTGATTTTATGATACTAGAACTTATAGAATTTATGAAGAACACTTAGAACTTGAAGATAGAACTTGAGAGAGATCAATTAGATGAAGAAAATTGAAGAATTAAAGTGTTTGTAGATGTTTTTGGTCGTTGGTATATGGATTAGATATAAAGGATGTGTAATTTTGTTTACTTGTAAATAAGTCATGAATGATTACTAATATTTTTGTAATTTTATGAGATATTTCATGCTAGTTGCCAAATGATGGTTCCCACATGTGTTAGGTGACTCACAAGGGCTGCTAAAATCTGTTCATTGGAGTGTATATACCAATAGTAAATACATTTAGAAGCTGGGTATTGTACGAGTACGAATACGAGTGCATACGAGCAGAATTGTTGATGAAAATGAATGAGGATGTAATTGTAAACATTTTTGTTAAGTAGAAGTACTTTGATAAGTGTCTTGAAGTCTTTCAAAAGTGTATGAATACATATTAAAACACTACATGTATATACATTTTAACTGAGTCGTTAAGTCATCGCTAGTCGTTACATGTAAGTGTTGTTTTGAAACCTTTAGGTTAACGATCTTGTTAAATGTTGTTAACCCATTATTTATTATATCTAAAGAGATGTTAAATTATTATATTATCATGATATTATGATGTATTAATATATCTTAATATGATATATATACAATTAAATGTCGTTACAACGATAATCGTTACATATATGCCTCGTTTCGAAATCCTTAAGTTAGTAGTCTTGTTTTTACATATGTAGTTCATTGTTAATATACTTAATGATATGTTTACTTATCATAATAACATGTTAACTATATATATATATATATATCCATATATATGACATCATATAGTTTTTACAAGTTTTAACGTTCGTGAATCACCGGTCAACTTGGGTGGTCAATTGTCTATATGAAACCTATTTCAATTAATCAAGTCTTAACAAGTTTGATTGCTTAACATGTTGGAAATACTTAATCATGTAAATAACAATTTCATTTAATATATATGAACATGAAAAAGTTCGGGTCACTACAGTACCTACCCGTTAAATAAATTTCGTCCCGAAATTTTAAGCAGTTGGAGGTGTTGACGTATCTTCTGGAAATAAGTGCGAGTATTTCTTCTTCATCTGATCTTCTCATTCCCAGGTGAACTCGGGTCCTCTACAAGCATTCCATCGAACCTTAACAATTGGTATCTTGTTTTGCTTAAGTCTTTTAACCTCACGGTCCATTATTTCGACGGGTTCTTCGATGAATTGAAGTTTTTCGTTGATTTGGATTTCGTCTAACGGAATAGTGAGATCTTCTTTAGCAAAACATTTCTTCAAATTCGAGACGTGGAAAGTGTTATGTACAGCCACGAGTTGTTGAGGTAACTCAAGTCGGTAAGCTACTGGTCCGACACGATCAATAATCTTGAATGGTCCGATATACCTTGGATTTAATTTCCCTCTTTTACCAAATCGAACAACGCCTTTCCAAGGTGCAACTTTAAGCATGACCATCTCTCTAATTTCAAATTCTATATCTTTTCTTTTAATGTCAGCGTAGCTCTTTTGTCGACTTTGGGCGGTTTTCAATCGTTGTTGAATTTGGATGATCTTCTCGGTAGTTTCTTGTATTATCTCCGGACCCATAATCTGTCTATCCCCCACTTCACTCCAACAAATCGGAGACCTGCACTTTCTACCATAAAGTGCTTCAAACGGTGCCATCTCAATGCTTGAATGGTAGCTGTTGTAGTAGGAAAATTCTGCTAACGGTAGATGTCGATCCCAACTGTTTCCGAAATCAATAACACATGCTCGTAGCATGTCTTCAAGCATTTGTATCATCCTCTCACTATGCCCATCAGTTTGTGGATGATAGGCAGTACTCATGTCTAGACGAGTTCCTAATGCTTGCTGTAATGTCTGCCAGAATCTTGAAATAAATCTTTCATCCCTATCAGAGATAATAGAGATTGGTATTCCATGTCTGGAGATGACTTCCTTCAAATACAGTCGTGCTAACTTCTCCATCTTGTCATCTTCTCTTATTGGCAGGAAGTGTGCTTATTTGGTGAGATGATCAACTATTACCCAAATAGTATCAAAACCACTTGCAGTCCTTGGCAATTTAGTGATGAAATCTTTTTTATTTTTTTTCCATTTCAATTTCTGGATTTCAGGTTATTGAAGTAGACCTGATGGTTTCTGATGCTCAGCTTTAACCTTAGAACACGTCAAACATTCTCCTACATATTTAGCAACATCGGATTTCATACCCGGCCACCAAAAATGTTTCTTGAGATCCTTGTACATCTTCCCCGTTCCAGGATGTATTAAGTATCAGGTTTTATGAGCTTCTCTAAGTACCATTTCTCTCATATCTCCAAATTTTGGTACCCAAATTTTTTCAACCCTATATCGGGTTCCATTTTCCCGAATATTAAGATGCTTCTCCGATCCTTTGGGTATTTCATCCTTTAAATTTCCTTCTTTTAAAACTCCTTGTTGAGCCTCCTTTTTTGAGTAGTAAGGTTATTGTGAATCACTATATTCATAGCTTTTACTCGAATGGGTTCTCTGTCCTTTCTGCTCAAGGCGTCGGCTACTACATTTGCCTTCCCTGGGTGATAACGAATCTCAAAGTCATAATCATTCAACAATTCAATCCACCTGCGCTGCCTCATGTTCAGTTGTTTCTAATTAAATATGTGTTGAAGACTTTTGTGGTCGGTATATATAATACTTTTGACCCCATATAAGTAGTGCCTCCGAGTCTTTAATGCAAAAACAACCGCGCCTAATTCCAAATCATGCGTCGTATAATTCTGCTCGTGAATCTTCAATTGTCTAGACGCATAAGCAATTACTTTTGTTGCATTAATACACAACCGATACTTTGCTTTAAGGCGTCACAATATATCACAAAATCATCATTCCCTTCAGGTAATGACAATATAGGTGCCGTAGTTAACTTTTTCTTTAATAATTGAAACGCTTTTTCTTGTTCATCTTTCCATTCAAATTTCTTCCCTTTATGCATTAATGCAGTCAAGGGTTTTGCTATTCTGGAAAAGTCTTGGATGAACCTTCTGTAGTAACCAGCCAGTCCTAAAAATTGGCGTATATGCTTCAGAGTTTTCGGGGTTTTCCACTTTTCAACAGTTTCAATCTTTGCTGGATCCACCTGAATACCTTCTTTGTTCACTATGTGACCGAGAAATTGAACTTCTTCCAACTAAAATGCACACTTTGAAAACTTAGTGTACAGTTTTTCCTTCCTTAACAACTCTAGCACTTTTCTCAAATGTTCTTCATGCTCTTGGTCATTCTTTGAGTAAATAAGTATGTCATCGATGAAAACAATGACAAACTTGTCAAGGTATGGTCCACACACTCAGTTCATGAGGTCCATGAACACAGCTGGTGCGTTGGTCAACCCAAACGGCATAACCATAAACTCGTAATGACCGTAACGCATCCTAAAAGAAGTCTTTGGAATATCATCCTCCTTCACCCGCATTTGATGATACCCAGAACGTAAATCAATCTTCGGATAAACCGACGAGCCTTGTAGTTGATCAAATAAGTCGTCGATTCTCGGTAGTGGGTAGCGGTTCTTGATGGTAAGTTTGTTCAACTCTCGGTAGTCGATACACAACCTAAATGTACTATCCTTCTTCTTGACAAACATAACAGGAGCTCCCCATGGTGATGTACTTGGTCGAATGAAACCACGCTCTAAAAGTTCTTGTAACTGACTTTGTAATTCTTTCATTTCACTGGGTGCGAGTCTGTATGGAGCACGAGCTATTGGTGCAGCTCCTGGTACAAGATCTTTTTGAAATTCAACGGATCGATGTGGGGGTAATCCCGGTAATTCTTTCGAAAATACATCAGGAAATTCTTTTGCGACGGGAACATCACTGATGTTCTTTTCTTCAGGTTTAACTTCCTTGATGTGTGCTAGAATGACGTAACAACCTTTTCTTATTAGTTTTTACGCCTTCAAACTACTAATAAGATTTAATTTCGCATTGTTCTTTTGTCCGTACACCATTAAAGGTTTTCCTTTTTCACGCATAATGCGAATCGCATTTTTGTAACAAACGACCTCTGCTCTCACCTTTTTCAACCAGTCCATGCCAATTATTACATCAAAACTCCCTAACTCGACTGGTATTAAATCAATTTTAAACGTTTCATCCCCCAGTTTAATTTCTTTATCCCGATATATATTATCTGCTGAAATTAATTTACCGTTTGGTAATTCGAGTAAAAATTTACTATCCAAAGGCGTCAATGGGCAACTTAATTTAGCACAAAAATCTCTACTCATATAGCTTCTATTCGCACCCAAATCAAATAAAACATAAGCAGATGTATTGTCAATAAGAAACATACCCGTAACAAGCTCCGGGTCTTCCTGCGCTTCTGCCGCATTAATATTGAAAACTCTTCCGCGGCCTTGCCCATTAGTATTCCCTTGGTATGGGTAATTTCTAATAATGTGGCCCGGTTTTCCGCATTTATAACAAACTACGTCGGCATTATTTGTTCCGACCTTATTTGTTTCTTTATTTTTGTTGTTCCTTGGTCCGTAAATCTCACATTTTGCCGTGCCATGACCACTTCTCTTACACTTGGTGCAAACTGTTGTGCAAAACACATTCAGATGGTACTCTGTACACCTGAAGCATGGTTGTTTCTGTTGTTTGTTGTTATTGAGGTTGTTGTTGGGATTGTTATTGTTGTTGAAAGGGTTGTTGTAGTTGTTGTTGTTGTTGGGACGTTTGTTGTAGTTATTGTTAGGATTGCGGTTATTGTTGCGATTGTTGTTGCAGTTGTGGTTATAATTGTTATTGTTGTTGTACTGGTGACTCTTGTCACCGTTTTCCTCCCACTTCCTCTTGAGTTGTTTCGTGTTGGCTTCTTCGGCTGCCTGTTCTTTAATTCTCCCCTCAATCTGATTTATGAGTTTATGAGCCATTCGACTTGCCTTCTGTATGGAAGCGGGCTCGTGTGAACTCGCATCTTCTTGAATCCTTACTGGTAACCCTTTTACAAACGCATCGATCTTCTCTTCTTCATCTTCGAACGCTCCTGGACACAATAGGAACAACTCTGTGAATCGTCGTTCATATGTGTTAATGTCGAATCCTTGTGTTCGTAACTCTCTAAGTTCTACCTTGAGCTTATTGACTTCGTTTCTAGAACGGTACTGCTCGTTCATCAATTGCTTGAATGCCGACCACGGTAGTGCGTAAGCAACATTTTGTCCTACCTGTTCAAGATAGGTGTTCCACCACGTTAACGCAGTACCTATGAAAGTATGCGTAGCGTACTTAACTTTGTCCTCTTCAGTACACTTACTTATGGCAAACACTGATTCGACCTTCTCGGTCCACCATTTCAATCCAATTGGTCCTTCGTGAAATGTCCCATTCTTATTGATTAAAAACGTTCCATATTAATTGATTTCGTTGCGAGGTTTTGACCTCTATATGAGACGTTTTTCAAAGACTGCATTCATATTTAAAACAAACCATAACCTTTATTTAATAAATAAAGGTTTAAAAAGCTTTACGTAGATTATCAAATAATGATAATCTAAAATATCCTGTTTACACACGACCATTACATAATGGTTTACAATACAAATATGTTACATCGAAATCAATTTCTTGAATGCAGTTTTTACACAATATCATACAAACATGGACTCCAAATCTTGTCCTTATTTTAGTATGCAACAGCGGAAGCTCTTAGTATTCACCTGAGAATAAACATGCTTTAAACGTCAACAAAAAATGTTGGTGAGTTATAGGTTTAACCTATATATATCAAATCGTAACAATAGACCACAAGATTTCATATTTCAATACACATCCCATACATAGAGATAAAAATCATTCATATGGTGAACACCTGGTAACCGACATTAACAAGATGCATATATAAGAATATCCCCATCATTCCGGGACACCCTTCGGATATGATATAAATTTCGAAGTACTAAAGCATCCAGTACTTTGGATGGGGTTTGTTAGGCCCAATAGATCTATCTTTAGGATTCGCGTCAATTAGGGTGTCTGTTCCCTAATTCTTAGATTACCAGACTTAATAAAAAGGGGCATATTCGATTTCAATAATTCAACCATAGAATGTAGTTTCACGTACTTGTGTCTATTTTGTAAATCATTTATAAAACCTGCATGTATTCTCATCCCAAAAATATTAGATTTTAAAAGTGGGACTATAACTCACTTTCACAGATTTTTTACTTCGTCGGGAAGTAAGACTTGGCCACTGGTTGATTCACGAACCTATAACAATATATACATATATATCAAAGTATGTTCAAAATATATTTACAACACTTTTAATATATTTTGATGTTTTAAGTTTATTAAGTCAGCTGTCCTCGTTAGTAACCTACAACTAGTTGTCCACAGTTAGATGTACAGAAATAAATCGATAAATATTATCTTGAATCAATCCACGACCCAGTGTATACATATCTCAGTATTGATCACAACTCAAACTATATATATTTTGGAATCAACCTCAACCCTGTATAGCTAACTCCAACATTCACATATAGAGTGTCTATGGTTGTTCCGAAATATATATTGATGTGTCGACATGATAGGTCGAAACATTGTATACATGTCTATGGTATCTCAAGATTACATAATATACAATACAAGTTGATTAAGTTATGGTTGGAATAGATTTGTTACCAATTTTCACGTAGCTAAAATGAGAAAAATTATCCAATCTTGTTTTACCCATAACTTCTTCATTTTAAATCCGTTTTGAGTGAATCAAATTGCTATGGTTTCATATTGAACTCTATTTTTTGAATCTAAACAGAAAAATTATAGGTTTATAGTCGGAAAATTAAGTTACAAGTCGTTTTTGTAAAGGTGGTCATTTCAGTCGAAAGAACGACGTCTAGATGACCATTTTAGAAAACATACTTTCACTTTGAGTTTAACCATAATTTTTGGATATAGTTTCATGTTCATAATAAAAATAATTTTCCCAAAATAAAAACTTTTAAATCAAAGTTTATCATAGTTTTTAATTAACTAACCCAAAACAGCCCGCGGTGTTAATACGACGGCGTAAATCCGATTTTACTGTGTTTTTCGTGTTTCCAGGTTTTAAATCATTAAGTTAGCATATCATATAGATATAGAACATGTGTTTAGTTGATTTTAAAAGTCAAGTTAGAAGGATTAACTTTTATTTGCGAACAAGTTTAGAATTAACTAAACTATGTTTTAGTGATTACAAGTTTAAACCTTCGAATAAGATAGCTTTATATGTATGAATCGAATGATGTTATGAACATAATTACTACCTCAAGTTCCTTGGATAAGCCTACTGGAAATGAGAAAAATAGATCTAGCTTCAAAGGATCCTTGGATGGCTTGAAAGTTCTTGAAGCAGAATCATGACACGAAAACAATTTCAAGTAAGATTTCCACTCGAAATAAGATTGTTATAGTTATAGAAATTGAATTAAAGTTTGAATATGATTATTACCTTTTATTAGAAAGATAACCTACTGTAAGTAACAAACGTTTCTTGATCTTGGATGATTACTTGGAATGGATTTAGAAAACTTGGAACTAAACTTGCAATCTTGGAAGTATTCTTGATTTTATGAAACTAGAACTTTTGGAATTTATGAAGAACACTTAGAACTTGAAGATAGAACTTGAGAGAGATCAATTAGATGAAGAAAAAATTGAAAAATGAAAGTGTTTGTAGGTGTTTTTGGTCGTTGGTGTATGGATTAGATATAAAGGATATGTAATTTTGTTTTCATGTAAATAAGTCATGAATGATTACTCATATTTTTGTAATTTTATGAGATATTTCATGCTAGTTGCCAAATGATGGTTCCCACATGTGTTAGGTGACTCACATGGGGTGCTAAGAGCTGATCATTGGAGTGTATATACCAATAGTACATACATCTAAAAGCTGTGTATTGTACGAGTACGAATACGGGTGCATACGAGTAGAATTGTTGATGAAACTGAACGAGGATGTAATTGTAAGCATTTTTGTTAAGTAGAAGTATTTTGATAAGTGTCTTGAAGTCTTTCAAAAGTGTATGAATACATATTAAAACACTACATGTATATACATTTTAACTGAATCGTTAAGTCATCGTTAGTCGTTACATGTAAATGTTGTTTTGAAACCTTTAGGTTAACGATCTTGTTGAATGTTGTTAACCCATTGTTTATTATAACAAATGAGATGTTAAATTGTTATATTATCATGATATTATGATATATAATATATCTTAGTATGATATATATATACAGTTAAATGTCGTTACAACGATAATCGTTACATATATGTCTCGTTTCGAAATCATTAAGTTAGTAGTCTTATTTTTACATATGTATTTCATTGTTAATACACTTAATAATATATTTACTTATCATTTAACATAATTAACCAATTGTATCAATATCTTAATATGATTCATATGTACCTAGTAAGACGTTGTTATAACGATAATCGTTATATATATCGTTTTCGAGTTTCTTAAATTAGTAGTCTCATTTTTATGTATATAACTCATTGTTAAAATATCTAATGAGATACATACTTATAATAAAATCATGTTAACTATATATATAACCATATATATGTCATCGTATAGTTTTTACAAGTTTTAACGTTCGTGAATCACCGGTCAACTTGGGTGGTCAATTGTCTATATGAAACCTATTTCAATTAATCAAGTCTTAACAAGTTTGATTGCTTAACATGTTGGAAACACTTAATCATGTAAATAACAATTTCATTTAATATATATATAAACATGGAAAAGTTCGGGTCACTACAGTACCTACCCGTTAAATAAATTTCGTCCTGAAATTTTAAGCGGTTGGAGGTGTTGACGTATCTTCTGGAAATAAATGCGGGTATTTCTTTTTCATCTGATCTTCACGCTCCCAGGTGAACTCGGGTCCTCTACGAGCATTCCATCGAACCTTAGCAATCGGTATCTTGTTTTGTTTAAGTCTCTTAACCTCACGATCCATTATTTCGACGGGTTCTTCAATGAATTGAAGTTTTTCATTGATTTGGATTTCGTCCAACGGAATAGTGAGATCTTCTTTAGCAAAACATTTCTTCAAATTTGAGACGTGGAAAGTGTTATGTACAGCCGCGAGTTGTTGAGGTAGCTCCAGTTGGTAAGCTACTGGTCCGACACGATCTATAATCTTGAATGGTCCAATGTACCTTGGATTTAGTTTCCCCCGTTTACCAAATCGAACAACGCCTTTCCAAGGTGAAACCTTAAGCATGACCATTTCTCCAATTTCAAACTCTATATCTTTTCTTTTACTGTCCGCGTAGCTCTTTTGTCGACTCTGGGCGGTTTTCAATCTTTGTTGAATTTGGATGATTTTCTCGGTAGTTTCTTGTATTATCTCCGGACCCGTAATCTGTCTATCCCCCACTTCACTCCAATAAATTGGAGACCTGCACTTTCTACCATAAAGTGCTTCAAACGGTGCCATCTCAATGCTTGAATGGTAGCTGTTGTTGTAGTAAAATTCTGCTAACGGTAGATGTCAATCCCAACTGTTTCCGAAATCAATAACACAAGCTCGTAGCATGTCTTCAAGCGTTTGTATCATCCTTTCACTCTGCCCATCAGTTTGTGGATGATAGGCAGTACTCATGTCTAGACAAGTTCCCAATGCTTGTTGTAATGTCTGCCAGAATCTTGAAATAAATCTGCCATCCCTATCAGAGATAATAGAGATTGGTATTCCATGTCTGGAGACAACTTCCTTCAAATACAGTCGTGCTAACTTCTCCATCTTGTCATCTTCTCTTATTAGCGGGAAGTGTGCTAACTTGGTGAGACGATCAACTATTACCCAAATAGTATCATAACCACTTGCAGTCCTTGGCAATTTAGTAATGAAATCCATGGTAATGTTTTCCCATTTCGATTCCGGGATTTCAGGTTGTTGTAGTAGACCTGATGGTTTCTGATGTTCAGCTTTGACCTTAGAACACGTCAAACATTCTCCTACATATTTAGCAATATCAGCTTTCATACCTGGCCACCAAAAATGTTTCTTAAGATCCTTGTACATCTTCCCCGTTCCAGGATGTATTGAGTATATGGTTTTATGAGCTTCTCTAAGTACCATTTCTCTCATATCTCCAAATTTTGGTACCTAAATCCTTTCAGCCCTATACCGGGTTCCGTCTTCCCGAATATTAAGATGCTTCTCCGATCCTTTGGGTATTTCATCCTTTAAATTTCCCTCTTTTAAAACTCCTTGTTGTGCCTCCTTTATTTGAGTAGTAAGGTTATTGTGAATCATTATATTCATAGATTTTACTCGAATAGGTTCTCTATCCTTCCTGCTCAAGGCGTCGGCTACCACATTTGCCTTCCCCGGGTGGTAACAAATCTCAAAGTTGTAATCATTCAATAATTCAATCCACCTACGCTGCCTCATATTCAGTTGTTTCTGATTAAATATGTGTTGAAGACTTTTGTGGTCGGTATATATAATACTTTTGACCCCATATAAGTAGTGCCTCCAAGTCTTTAATGCAAAACAACCGCGCCTAATTCCAAATCATGCGTCGTATAATTTTGTTCGTGAATCTTCAATTGTCTAGACGCATAAGCAATCACCTTAGTTCGTTGCATTAATACACAACCAAGACCTTGCTTTGATGCGTCACAATAAATCACAAAATCATCATTCCCTTCAGGCAATGACAATATAGGTGCTGTAGTTAGCTTTTTCTTCAATAACTGAAATGCTTTCTCTTGTTCATCCTTCCATTCAAATTTCTTCCCTTTATGCGTTAATGCAATCAAGGGTTTTGCTATTCTGGAAAAGTCTTGGATGAACCTTCTATAGTAACCAACTAGTCCTAAAAACTGGCGTATGTGTTTCGAAGTTTTCGGAGTTTCCCACTTTTCAGCAGTTTCTATCTTTGCCGGATCCACCTTAATACCTTCTTTGTTCACTATGTGATTGAGAAATTGAACTTCTTCCAACCAAAATGCACACTTTGAAAACTTAGCGTACAATTCTTCCTTCCTCAATACTTCTAACACCTTTCTCAAATGTTCACCGTGTTCTTGGTCATTCTTTGAGTAAATAAGTATGTCATCAATGAAAACAATGAAAAACTTGTCAAGATATGGCCCACACACTCGGTTCATAAGGTCCATGAACACAGCTGGTGCATTAGTCAATCCAAACGGCATAACCATAAACTCGTAATGACCATAACGCGTCCTAAAAGCAGTTTTTGGAATATCATCCTCCTTTACTCGCATTTGATGATATCCAGAACGTAAATCGATCTTTGAATAAACTGACGAGCCTTGTAGTTGATCAAATAAGTCGTCAATTCTCGGCAGTGGATAACGGTTTTTGATGGTAAGTTTGTTCAACTCTCTGTAGTCAATACACAACCTAAATGTACCATCCTTCTTCTTGACAAACAAAACAGGAGCTCCCCATGGTGATGTGCTTGGTCAAATGAAACCACGTTCTAATAGTTCTTGTAGTTAGCTTTGCAGTTCTTTCATCTCACTGGGTGCGAGTCTATAAGGAGCACGAGCTATTGGTGCAGCTCCTGGTACAAGATCTATTTGAAATTCAATAGATTGATGTGGAGGTAGTCCCGGTAATTCTTTCGGAAATACATCGGGAAATTCTTTTGCGACGGGGAACATCATTGATGCTCTTTTCTTCAGTTTGTACTTTCTCGACGTGTGCTAGAACAGCATAGCAACCTTTTCTTATTAGTTTTTGTGCCTTCAAATTACTAATAAGATGTAGCTTCATGTTGCCCTTTTCTCCGTATACCATTAAGGGTTCTCCTTCTTCTCGTACAATGCGAATTGCATTTTTATAACATACGATCTCTGCTTTCACCTTCTTCAGCCAGTCCATGCCAACTATTACATCAAAACTCCCTAACTCTACTGGTATCAAATCAATCTTAAATATTTCGCTACCCAGTTTAATTTCTCGATTCCGGCATATATTATCTGCTGAAATTAATTTACCGTTTGCTAATTCGAGTAAAAATTTACTATCCAACGGTGTCAATGGACAACTTAATTTAGCACAAAAATCTCTACTCATATAGCTTCTATCCGCACCCGAATCAAATAAAACGTAAGCAGATTTATTGTCAATAAGAAACGTACCCGTAACAAGCTCCGGGTCTTCCTGTGCCTCTGCCGCATTAATATTGAAAACTCTTCCGCGGCCTTGTCCATTCGTGTTCTCCTGGTTCGGGAAATTTCTAATAATGTGGCCCGGTTTTCCACATTTATAACAAACTACATTGGCATAACTTGCTCTGACACTACTTGCTCTGCCATTACTCGTTCCGACACCATTTGTTCCTTTCGTTCTGTTAACCCCTGGTCCGTAGACCTCACACTTCACCGCGCTATGACCATTTCTTTTACACTTGTTGCAAATTTTGGTGCAGAACCCCGAGTGATACTTTTCACACCTTTGGCATAGCTGCTTCTGATTGTTGTTGTTGTTGCGATTGTTATTGTTATTGGGATTATTGTTGTAGTTGTTGTTGTTGTTGTTGTTGTTGTTGTTGTTGTTGTTGTTGTTGTTGTTGTTGTTGTTGTTGGGCCGTTTGTTGTAGTTGCGATTGATGTTGCGATTGTTGGGATAATTGTTGCGATTATTATTGTAATTGCTGTTGTTGTTGTATTGGTGATTCTTATCACCGTTTTCCTCCCACTTTCTTTTGACTTGCTTCACATTGGCCTCTTCAGCTGTCTGTTCTTTAATTCTTTCCTCAATCTGGTTCACTAGTTTGTGAGCCATTCTACATGCCTGTTGTATGGAGGCGGGCTCGTGTGAACTTATATCTTCTTGGATTCTTTCCGGTAATCCTTTCACAAACGCGTCGATCTTCTCTTCCTCATCTTCGAACGCTCCCGGACATAATAGGCACAATTCTGTGAATCGTCTTTCGTACGTGGTAATATCAAATCCTTGGGTTTGTAACCCTCTAAGTTCTATCTTGAGCTTATTGACCTCGGTTCTGGGACGGTACTTCTCGTTCATCAGGTGCATGAATGCTGACCACGGTAGTGCGTACGCATCATCTTGTCCCACTTGCTCTAGATAGGTATTCCACCATGTTAACGCAGAACCTGTGAAGGTATGCGTAGCGTACTTCACTTTGTCCTCTTCAGTATACTTACTTATGGCAAACACCGATTCGACCTTCTCGGTCCACCGTTTCAATCCGATCGGTCCTTCGGTTCCATCAAATTCTAAAGGTTTGCAGGTAGTGAATTCTTTGTAGGTGCATCCTACACGATTTCCTGTACTGCTAGATCCAAGGTTATTGTTGGTATGTAGCGCAGCCTGTACTGCGGCTATGTTTGAAGCAAGAAAGGCACGAAATTCCTCTTCACTCATATTCAAGGTGTGTCGAGTAATCGGTGCCATTTCCTTCAAAATAGTCAAATGAAACGAGTTAATCATATAGAATATCAAGAGTAGTCAATAGTATTTCGTAGCGTAATATGAACTTATTTATAAAAGCTCTTTCTTCATATTAGCGTTTTATACTCTTTAATTCGGGTAGTACCTACCCGTTAAGTTCATACTTAGTAGCTAACATACCATTTCAACTACTACAATTCTATATGAAAAACTAATCACAACAACAAAAAAATATATCATATTCAAACCTTGATACAATAACTTGCAAACTTACAATACCGCTATTTTACATATAGCATGAAATATAGCACATAAAACTTTGATACAAAGTAGTTGTGAAGATAATTCTAGTTAATAAATAAGGCGTTCAGCAAAGGCAACAAAGACATGTAATTCATACGTTCAGAAACAAGTCATGCATTCTGGTTTTACTAATACCACTTCCCATCCTTGGTCTTGCAGAACGTAACCGTTGTGACCGATAGTATGACAACGTGTTGTAACGTCGTCAAAAGGGAGAAGGTTACGTAATGACCAAAAGTCTCGTAATAACCTAAAAACCTCATTTCTTACCCCAATTACCGACTCCGTCACTTGTGGGAACGTTTTGTTTAATAGTTGTAGCCCGATGTTCTTTTTCTCACTTTGGTGAGAAGCGAACATTACTAACCCATAAGCATAACATGCTTCTTTATGTTGCATGTTAGCCACTTTTTCTAATTCATGAAGTCCTATATTCGGATACATTGAGTCAAAATAATTTCTTAACCCGTTGCGTAAAATAGCATTTGGGTTCCCCGCAATATATGCGTCAAAGTAAACACATCGTAACTTATGGGTTTCCCAATGTGATATCCCCCATCTTTCAAACGAAAGCCTTTTATAAACCAAGGCATTCTTGGAACGTTCTTCGAATGTCTTACAAACTGATTTTGCCATAAATAGTTGTGCCGAGGAATTCTGACCGACTCTAGACAAGATTTCATCAATCATGTCTCCGGGTAAGTCTTCTAAAATATTGGGTTGTCTATCCATTTTGTGTTTTTATACTGTAAAATAGACAAGAGTTAGATTCATAAAAGATACTTATTAATACAAGCAATTTTTACATATATCGTAAAGCATAAGCACACTATATTACATATATTACACCGCACAAATACAACTATATTATTCTGACTCACTCGTTTCTTCTTTTTCGAACTTGGTTCTTTTTGCTAAGTTTTTAGAGATATATGATGTTCTCCCAATACGAGCCGTCGTTTTCCACATTGGTCTAGAAAAACCTGGTGGTTTAGAGGTTCCCGGGTTATTGTTACAACATAAGAAATACGGGTGTTGACGATACATATAAAGTTCATCGGGGCTAGAATCAGATTTCTCTATTTTTATGCCCTTTCCCTTATTGTTCTCTTTTGCCTTTTTAAATTCAGTTGGGGTAATTTCTATAACATCATCGGAATCCTCGTCGGGATCCGATTCATCGGAGAATTGGTAATCCTCCCAATACTTTGCTTCCTTGGCGGAAACACCGTTGACCATAATTAACTTTGGTCGGTTGGTTGAGGATGTTCTTCTACTTAACCGTTTTATTATTTCCCCCACTGGTTCTTCTTCCGGTTTCGATTCTTCTTCCGGTTCCGATTCTTCTTCCGGTTCCGACTCTTCTTCCGGTTCCTCTTCGGGAACTTGTGAATCAGTCCACGAATCATTCCAATTTACATTTGACTCTTCATTATTATTAGGTGAGTCAATGGGACTAGTTCTAGAGGTAGACATCTATCACATAATATCAAACACGTTAAGAGATAAATATATCACATAATATTCACATGTTAAAAATATATAGTTTCCAACAAAATTTGTTAAGCAATCTTTTTTTTTTTGTCAAGTAAACACGGTCGAAGTCCAGACTCACTAATGCATCCTAACAAACTCGATAAGACACACTAATGCAAAATTCTGGTTCTCTAAGACCAACGCTCGGATACCAACTGAAATGTCCCGTTCTTATTGATTAAAAACGTTCCATATTAATTGATTTCGTTGCGAGGTTTTGATCTCTATATGAGACGTTTTTCAAAGACTGCATTCATTTTTAAAACAAACCATAACCTTTATTTAATAAATAAAGGTTTAAAAAGCTTTATGTAGATTATCAAATAATGATAATCTAAAATATCCTGTTTACACACGACCATTACATAATGGTTTACAATACAAATATGTTACATCGAAATCAGTTTCTTGAATGCAGTTTTTACACAATATCATACAAACATGGACTCCAAATCTTGTCCTTATTTTAGTATGCAACAGCGGAAGCTCTTAGTATTCACCTGAGAATAAACATGCTTTAAATGTCAACAAAAAATGTTGGTGAGTTATAGGTTTAACCTATATATATCAAATCGTAACAATAGACCACAAGATTTCATATTTCAATACACATCCCATACATAGACATAAAAATCATTCATATGGTGAACACCTGGTAACCGACATTAACAAGATGCATATATAAGAATATCCCCATCATTCCGGGACACCCTTCGGATATGATATAAATTTAGAAGTACTAAATCATCCGGTACTTTGGATGGGGTTTGTTAGGCCCAATAGATCTATCTTTAGGATTCGCGGCAATTAGGGTGTCTGTTCCCTAATTCTTAGATTACCAGACTTAATAAAAAGGGGCATATTCGATTTCGATAATTCAACCATAGAATGTAGTTTCACGTACTTGTGTCTATTTTGTAAATCATTTATAAAACCTGCATGTATTATCATTCCAAAAATATTAGATTTTAAAAGTGGGACTATAACTCACTTTCACAGATTTTTACTTCGTCGGGAAGTAAGACTTGGCCACTGGTTGATTCACGAACCTATAATAATATATACATATATATCAAAGTATGTTTAAAATATATTTACAACACTTTTAATATATTTTGATGTTTTAAGTTTATTAAGTCAGCTGTCCTCGTTAGTAACCTACAACTAGTTGTCCACAGTTAGATGTACAGAAATAAATCGATAAATATTATCTTGAATCAATCCACGACCCAGTGTATACATATCTCAGTATTGATCACAACTCAAACTATATATATTTTGGAATCAACCTTAACCCTGTATAGCTAACTCCAACATTCACATATAGAGTGTCTATGGTTGTTCCGAAATATATATAGATGTGTCGACATGATAGGTCAAAACATTGTATACGTGTCTATGGTATCTCAAGATTACATAATATACAATACAAGTTGATTAAGTTATGGTTGGAATAGATTTGTTACCAATTTTCACGTAGCTAAAATGAGAAAAATTATCCAATCTTGTTTTACCCATAACTTCTTCATTTTAAATTCGTTTTGAGTGAATCAAATTGCTATGGTTTCATATTGAACTCTATTTTATGAATCTAAACAGAAAAAGTATAGGTTTATAGTCAGAAAAATAAGTTACAAGTCGTTTTTGTAAAGGTAGTCATTTCAGTCGAAAGAACGACGTCTAGATGACCATTTTAGAAAACATACTTCCACTTTGAGTTTAACCATAATTTTTGTATATAGTTTCATGTTCATAATAAAAATCATTTTCCCAGAATAACAACTTTTAAATCAAAGTTTATCATATTTTTTAATTAACTAACCCAAAACAGCCTGCGGTGTTACTACGACGGCGTAAATCCGATTTTACGGTGTTTTTCGTGTTTCCAGGTTTTAAATCATTAAGTTAGCATATCATATAGATATAGAACATGTGTTTAGTTGATTTTAAAAGTCAAGTTAGAAGGATTAACTTTTATTTGCGAACAAGTTTAGAATTAACTAAACTATGTTTTAGTGATTACAAGTTTAAACCTTCGAATAAGATAGCTTTATATGTATGAATCGAATGATGTTATGAACATCATTACTACCTCAAGTTCCTTGGATAAGCCTACTGGAAATGAGAAAAATAGATCTAGCTTCAAAGGATCCTTGGATGGCTTGAAAGTTCTTGAAGCAGAATCATGACACGAAAACAATTTCAAGTAAGATTTCCACTCGAAATAAGATTGTTATAGTTATAGAAATTGAATTAAAGTTTGAATATGATTATTACCTTGTATTAGAAAGATAACCTACTGTAAGTAACAAACGTTTCTTGATCTTGGATGATTACTTGGAATGGATTTAGAAAACTTGGAACTAAACTTGCAATCTTGGAAGTATTCTTGATTTTATGAATCTAGAACTTTTGGAATTTATGAAGAACACTTAGAACTTGAAGATAGAACTTGAGAGAGATCAATTAGATGAAGAAAATTGAAAAATGAAAGTGTTTGTAGGTGTTTTTGGTCGTTGGTGTATGGATTAGATATAAAGGATATGTAATTTTGTTTTCATGTAAATAAGTCATGAATGATTACTCATATTTTTGTAATTTTATGAGATATTTCATGCTAGTTGCCAAATGATGGTTCCCACATGTGTTAGGTGACTCACATGGGGTGCTAAGAGCTGATCATTGGAGTGTATATACCAATAGTACATACATCTAAAAGCTGTGTATTGTACGAGTACGAATACGGGTGCATACGAGTAGAATTGTTGATGAAACTGAACGAGGATGTAATTGTAAGCATTTTTGTTAAGTAGAAGTATTTTGATAAGTGTCTTGAAGTCTTTCAAAAGTGTATGAATACATATTAAAACACTACATGTATATACATTTTAACTGAATCGTTAAGTCATCGTTAGTCGTTACATGTAAATGTTGTTTTGAAACCTTTAGGTTAACGATCTTGTTGAATGTTGTTAACCCATTGTTTATTATAACAAATGAGATGTTAAATTGTTATATTATCATGATATTATGATATATAATATATCTTAGTATGATATATATATACAGTTAAATGTCGTTACAACGATAATCGTTACATATATGTCTCGTTTCGAAATCATTAAGTTAGTAGTCTTATTTTTACATATGTATTTCATTGTTAATACACTTAATAATATATTTACTTATCATTTAACATAATTAACCAAGTGTATCAATATCTTAATATGATTCATATGTACCTAGTAAGACGTTGTTATAACGATAATCGTTATATATATCATTTTCGAGTTTCTTAAATTAGTAGTCTCATTTTTATGTATATAACTCATTGTTAAAATACCTAATGAGATACATACTTATAATAAAATCATGTTAACTATATATATAACCATATATATGTCATCTTATAGTTTTTACAAGTTTTAACGTTCGTGAATCACCGGTCAACTTGGGTGGTCAATTGTCTATATGAAACCTATTTCAATTAATCAAGTCTTAACAAGTTTGATTGCTTAACATGTTGGAAACACTTAATCATGTAAATAACAATTTCATTTAATATATATATATATATATATATATATATATATATATAAACATGGAAAAGTTCGGGTCACTACACTTCGGTTCCATCAAATTCCAAAGGTTTGCAGGCTGTGAATTCTTTGTAGGAGCATC
The DNA here is from genome assembly GCF_046630445.1 of Rutidosis leptorrhynchoides. Classification (NCBI taxonomy): domain Eukaryota; kingdom Viridiplantae; phylum Streptophyta; class Magnoliopsida; order Asterales; family Asteraceae; genus Rutidosis; species Rutidosis leptorrhynchoides. The sequence continues at coordinate 93,428,306 of NC_092341.1, read as the reverse complement.
CTACACGATTTCTTGTGAAATTAGTTCCACTGCTAGATTCAGAGTTATTGTTATTTTGCATCACAGCCTGTACTGCGGCTATGTTTGCTGCAAGGAAAACACGGAAGTCTTCCTCGCTCATGTTCAAATTCTGACGAGTCGCCGGTGCCATTTTCTTCAAAAATAGCCCAAAAAAATTGAGTTAATCATATAGAATTTAAGAGTAGTCAATAATATTTCGTAGCATAATATGAACTTATTTATAAAAGCTTTTTCTTCATATTAGCATTTTATAGTTTTAATTCGGGTAGTACCTACCCGTTAAGTTCATACTTAGTAGCTATTATACAATTCAACTACTACGATTCTATATGAAAAACTTATTAGAATAATATTTCGCGTTCAAACTTTTATACAGTATTTTACAAACATACAATACCACTATTATACATATAGGATGAAATATAGCACATAATAACTTGCTACACGGCAGCTATAAAGGTAATTCTAATTAATACGCAAGTTGTTCAGCAAAGGCAATAAAGACACGTAATTCATAAGTCTAGAAATAGGTCATGCATTCTGGTTTTACTAAAAGGACTTCCCATCCTTGATCTTGTGGAAAGTAACCGTTATGACCATTAGCTAGGCAGCATGTTGTAATGTCGTCAAAAGGACGAGGGTTTCATAATGCCCAACAGCCTCGTAGCAATCTAAAAACCTTGTTTCTTACCCCAACTACTGAGTTCGTCACTTGTGGGAATGTTTCATTTAATAGTTGTAATCCGATGTTCTTTTTCTCACTTTGGTGAGAAGCGAACATCACTAACCCGTAAGCATAACATGCTTCTTTATGTTGCATGTTAGAAGCTCTTTCTAATTCACAAAATCCTATGTTGGGATATGTTGAGTCAAAATAGGTTCTTAACCCGTAGCAAAAAATTGAATTTGGGTTCCCCGCATTTAACGCTTTAAAGAAAACACGGCGTAACTTACGGTCTCCCCAATGTGATATACCCCACCTATCAAAAGAAAGCCTTTTATAAACTAAGGCATTTCTGGAAAGTCTTTCAAATGTTTGACAAGTTAATTTCGCCATAACTAATTATGCTGATGAATTTTGACCGACTCTAGACAAGATTTCATCAATCATATCCTCTGGTAGGTCTTCTAAAATATTCGGTTGTTTACCCTTAACGTCTATTTTGTCTTTTTATACTGTAAAAATAGACGAGGGTTAGATTCATAAAAGATAATTAACAAACAATATAAGCAATTTTACATTTATCAAAAAAGCACAAGCACACTATATTACATATATTACACAACATGATTACAACTCTTTAATCCTACTCACTCGTTTCTTCTTCTTCGGACTTGGTTCGTTTTGCTAATTTTCTAGGGATATATGATGCTCCCCTAATACGAGCTGTCGTTTCCACAATGGTTTAGAAAAACCTGGTGGTTTAGAGGTTCCCGGGTTATTGTTACATTTTAAGAAATACGGACGTTTCCGATACATATAAAGTTCATCGGGGTTGGAATCAGGTTTCTCTATTTTTATACCTTTTCCCTTATTATTTTCTTTTGCTTTATTAAATTAGGTCGAGGTAATTTCTATAACATCATCGAAATCCTCATCGGGATTCGATTCATCGGAAAATTGGTAATCTTCCCAATATTTTGCTTCCTCGGCGGAAACACCATTGACCATTATTGACTTTGGTCCGTTGGTTGAGGATTTTCTTTTATTTAACCGATTTACTGTAGGTATCAATATTTCTTCCTCTGAAACCTCTTCTTCTTCTTCCGGTTCTTCCTCTTCCGGTTCCTCTTCTTCCGGTTCCTCCTCTTCCGGTTCCTCTTCTTCCGGTTCCTCTTCTTCCGGTTCCTCTTCGGGAATTTGTGAATCTTCCCAAAGTATATTCGACTCTTCATTATTATTAGGTGAGTCGATGGGATTTGTACTAGAGGTAGACATATATCACACATGTAACGACCCAAATTTTTCCGATCATTTTATACCTATGAGATTAATATTTACATAAATTAAACCTTACCAACATGATAAGTAATCTAAATTGTTGAGATTTATGTTTTTAAAAAGAGTTTTACACAACGTTTGACCGTCCAATTTGACCGATGATATCACGAACTATATAACAAACGATAATTATACGTTTGTGTATATATATGTATTTATATATATTTAACATGATCTAAGAATGGTTTAACATCTTATTGTGTACTAATAACAATAAGTTATAAGTATACTTTGAGACTACTAACTTAAGTTTTCAAAATGATAACTATACGTAACGTTATTTGACATATATACCTTTAACCTATAATACTTATAAAAGTATCGTATAAATATGTATTTAATCACTTTTAAAGGGCTTATATACATAAAACAATATAAGTATATTTACAAAAGATAGCTATATTTGAATTCTCGTTCCGTTTCCTCAAAATTTCTACACGTATACCTAGAGTATATGTACTCGTATCATACCCAGCTCCTATATGTATTTACTATTAGTATATACACATCACAATCACTTTATTAGCAGCCATGAGTCAGCCAATTTTGGATCTTAGCATGCATGATTAATCAATTTGGCATATTACAAGACTTTTGCACAATATTACAAATTTGTACATCTTTTCACCACCATTTATACTCCATTCCATTTTCATTTTTACTACACATTTTCTCTAACCAAAAACATACTCTTAGGAACCTTAAGTGTTCTTCACAATCTCAGCAAATAACCATGAAGATCTAGCTTCAAAAACAAGCCTTAATCATCGTAATAAATTTCTTACAAGAAAACTTCAATAATCCTTCCATAAATACAAGTTTACTTCCAACCTTTTGATCCAACTCCACCACTCTTTTGGTTCTAGGATTTTTCTCATATTTTAGAGTAACTTTGTCCAAGTAACTTGAGGTAGTAACCTTGTTCATAACCTTATTCGATTCATATTTATATAGCTATCTTATTTTGTGTTGTAAAATTTTAACAACAAGAACATAGTTTGAATGATTTCAAACTTGTTTGCAAACTAAATAGATCCTTCTAACTTAACTTTTAAAACACTTCAAGACCTATAATATATCATAATGATATGCTAACTTAACAAGATATAACTTGGTTTTACAAAGAACATCTTAAAAACTGAATCTACGTCGTCGGAGTGCAACCGGGGGCTGTTTTGGGTTGGATAATTAAAAACCATCTTAAGCTTTGAATTGGAAGTTCATATTCTGTAAAAATGATATTTCTTATGAATATGTTAACACATAAAAATTTCATGGTTTAACTCAAAGTGTAAGTATTTTTAGAAAAATGATCATTAAATGTTGTTTTTATGATGGAAAATGATCACTTTCATAAGTTTCACCAAAGTTTGACCTATAACCTGTGATTTCGAATACAATCTAAGGTATTTTCAGTTCATATTCTTAAAATTTGACTCGATTCAAGGAAGTGGCAAGTTGAACCAACAAAAACGGAGTTGTAATGAAGAAACTACGACTAAAACAAGATCGGGTATGCGAAGCTAGTTTAGCTACGAAAATATTTGGAGAAAAATTAAATTAATCATATATTTCTAATTAATATGATATTTCATATATATTTACTTATGATTTGATTTTATATATTTCAGGACCACCCGTAAACAACACGAGAAGATTAATCATAAGACCTCATGATTGTACGCAACACGTCATTTGACAACACGGTACTTTATGTACGCAACACGTCATTTGACAACATGGTACCATGGGTCAAGATTAATTCTGATCAATACGAATACGATGGGGTCTTTATTTATTTTATTGAGCAACTAATTGTGGACCACTAACATCGGACTGCTAACTACGGACTAAGAAAATATTAAAAGTATTAAAAGTATATATATATATATATATATATATATATATATATATATATATATATATATATATATATATATATATGTAACGATTACTTAAAAAGAAAATATGTTGATATATTATATATATGGTTAGGTTCGTGATATCTATCGGAGACCAAGTCGTGATAAATACCTTCAAGGCAAAAGTGAGTATATAGTCCCACTTTTAAACTCTAAATATTTCGGGATGAGAATACATGCATTTTATGATTTACGTTATGGACACAAGTGATTAAAAATATATATTCTACGTTGAGTTGTACCACTGGCATACTTCCCTGTAACTTGGTAACTACTATTTACATGAGGTATTGTAAACGTAAATCCTGTTGATAGATCTATCGGGCCTGACAACCCCAACCGGACTGGATGACCAGTATTCAACGGTTGCACAGTACTTCGTTTCGGTGACTACACTTGGTACGGTTTAGTAAGATTTCATAATAAAGGGAATATGCGACGTTGATTAAATGTTAAGTATGGTTATCAAGTGCTCAACAACTTAGAATATCTTTATTAAAACGTTTATATATGAAATCTTGTGGTCTATATTTATAACGCTGCCGGCATTAAACCTATATCTCACCAACTTTATATTGACGTTTTAAGCATGTTTATTCTCAGGTGATAACTAAAAGCTTCCGCTACAACATGTTGAATTTAAGCAAGATCTTGAGTATGCATATTTGTGTCAAAAATAAAACTGCATATCGGAGGATTTGTAATGTAAAATATGTTGGAATTCGTATTGTTATTATCACATGTAAAGTTTGTAAGTCTAAGGTTATCGCTAAACGATAATCATTATTATCTTGTTTAAACCTTGTATTTGTAATAAAAGCTATGGTTTGTATTGTAAAAACGAATGCAGTTTTTGAAAAATGTCTCATATAGAGTTCAATACCTCGCGATGAAATCATATGTTATTGTATTCGTCCTTATGGTTAAGGTCGGGTTATGACATGTGGTATCAGAGCGTTGGTCTTAGAGAACCAGAAAATTTGCATTAGTGTGTCTTATCGAGTTTGTTAGGATGCATTAGTGAGTCTGGACTTTGATCGTGTTTGATTTAGAAAACTATTGCTTATCCCTGTTGGTTAAAAAAATTAATATGTAAATATTATGTGATACTAACATGCTAGTTGTTATGTGATATATGTCTAGCTTAGAACTAGTTATCACATTCAGCGACTCCGAACCAGAATCTTTAGATGGTGTTCCAGTCATTAACCTATCCGATGATGAAAACGACACCTTTGGGGAAGACTCACAAGTTCCGGATGAATCAATTGAAGAGGAACCGGAAAGTGATCCTGAGGAGGAAGAAATACAGGAAATTACAAAAGACAAGTTCGAACGAGGAAAGAAACGAAAGGCTACTGAAATGGAAAATCCAAATCCCGAGTCTAAAAAGGATGTTGTGGCACCAACTCCACCAGATACTTCCACACCTATTCCCGCTATTCCTATTAGTTCTATCCCGACATCCAGTTCTTCGGTTCCTCAGCCAAAACGTAGGGAGACAACCAGGATAACCTTTAAGCGATTTCTTTGAACACAAACGTTTTGGGTTAAATGATGCGCTGTTGTTTTAAACCATGGGATCATATAACGTTTTGTATAATATTACTAGTGTGGTTTGCTTAATGTTTGATGTAAGATAAGCATATGTAAAATAGTGAAGTGTGAAATGCAATAATTTTCCATGGTTGAGTATTATTTGGGTGATAGTAATTGATTTTCGTACTAAGCTATTAAGTATGAACTTTAACGGGTAGGTACTACCCTAGGTATAATTATAAAACGCTAATAAGAAGAAAAGGCTTTTATAATAATAACTGGTTCATATTATTAATAAACTACGATGTACTGTAAATACATACTACATCTATAATATTCCATGTGAATAATTATTTTTTTCCATTTTTATTGAAGATTATGGCGCGATTGAACCGAATGACGGAACAAGAAATCCAGGAACTCATCAATCAGCGAGTGAATGACAGAATGTTATGGGTCGAGGCTGCAAGAGGTGCTGCAGTTAACCCAAATCCTCGTGTGGGATGTACTTACAAAACTTTTCAAGGTTGCAAGCCCTCATCATTCAGTGGAACAGAAGGACCAGTCGGTTTAACCCGGTGGATCGAAAAGATTGAGTCTGTGTTTAAAATCAGTGGTTGTATTGAGAAGGACATGACCAAGTATGCATCGTGCACCTTACAAGATAGTGCACTCACATGGTGGAAAACCTATGTGAAGGCCGTAGGAGGAGATGTAGCTTATGATACTCCCTGGGAAGAATTCAAAACAATGCTAATCAACGAGTATTATCCAAGGAACGAGGTTAGGAAGTTGGAAGCTGAATTACGAAGCCTGAAAGTTGTTGGTACTGAACTCACCAACTACAATCAGCGATTCATGGAATTAGCTTTGCTATGTCCCGAATTAGTACCAACCGAAGAACGAAAGATTGAACTGTACAAAGACGGTTTTCCTAAAAAGGTCAAGGCAAATGTTACAGCATCCAAACCCAAGACTATTCATGAATCTATCACCATGGCGAATGAGTTGATGGACCAGATTATTCTAGATAAGAACACCGATGTCAAGACATCGGGAAACAAAAGAAAGTGGGAAGGTAATCATCAACAATCCAACAAGAAACAAGAAACCACGCAAGGTGCGGGTAGCGGTTCGAACTCAGGTTACAAGGGATGAAATCCTTTATGTAACAGATGCCACAAACATCACTCTGGTTATTGTAATGTGGTGTGCAACAATTGTAATCGAAAAGGTCATCTTGCTGAAGATTGTAGGGTTCCCGCTACAAATACAAACGGTACCAAGACTCCTGCCACCAATGCAAATAGAACTGCCTTGGCCACTGTTACTTGTTATGGGTGTGGGAAACAGGGTCATTATAAGAGTCAGTGCCCGAATCCAGAGAAGAATAATGGATCTGCACGTAGAAGAGCATTTGTTATTAATGCTAGAGAGGCGTGCGAAGACCCGGAGCTTGTTACGGGTACGTTTACCATTAATAACTTATCCACATCTATTATATTTGATACTGGTGCCGATAGAAGTTACGTGAGTAGAGACTTTTACGCTAAATTGAATTGTTCATCATTACCTCTAGATGCTAAGTACATGATTGAGTTAGCTAATGGTAAACTAATTAAAGCCGATATAATTTGCCGTGATTGTAAAATAAATTTAGCCGGAGAAATATTTAAGATTGATTTGATACCCGTAGAATTAGGAAGTTTTGATGTAATAGTCGGCATGGACTGGATGTCCAAAATAGGAGCTGAAGTTGTGTGTGCCAAGAAGGCAATTCGCATTCCTCGTAAGGATAAAACGCCAGTAATGATTTATGGAGAGAAGGGTAACTCAAAGCTAAAACTCATTAGTTGTTTGAAAGCTCAAAAGTGCTTGAAGAAAGGGTGTTATGCTATCTTAGCACATGTTAATAAAGTCGAAACAAAGGAAAAAGTGAAGAGCATCAATGGCGTGCCTGTGGCAAGAGATTTTCCTGAAGTCTTTCCTGAAGAGTTGCCGGGATTACCTCCATTTAGATCTGTAGAATTTCAAATAGATCTTGTACCAGGAGCTGCACCGGTTGCCCGTGCTCCATATAGACTTGCACCGTCCGAGTTAAAAGAACTTCAGAGTCAGTTAAAAGAATTACTGGACCGTGGATTCATACGACCGAGCACTTCACCGTGGGGAGCTCCAATTTTATTCGTCAAGAAGAAAAATGGATCTTTCCGAATGTGTATAGATTATCGTAAATTAAATAAGTTAACTATCAAGAATCGGTATCCACTACCGAGAATTGATGACTTATTTGATCAATTGCAAGGATCATGTGTTTACTCGAAAATCAACCTAAGGTCGGGCTATCATCAACTACGCGTCAAAGAAGAAGATATTCCGAAAACTGCTTTTCGGACACGCTACGGTCATTATGAATTTTTGGTCATGACGTTTGGATTAACGAATGCGCCAGCTGTATTCATGGACCTCATGAATCGAGTTTGTAGTCCGTATTTAGATAAGTTTGTTATCGTTTTCATTGACGATATTCTTATCTATTCCAAGAGTGAGCAAGAGCATGAACAACATTTAAGATTGGTATTAGAATTGTTAAGAAAAGAACAATTATACACCAAATTTTCTAAGTGTGCGTTTTGGTTGAAAGAAGTGCAATTTCTTGGCCATGTTGTTAGTAGCAAAGGAATTCAGGTTGACCTAGCTAAAATTGAGGCCAATGAAAAATGGGAAACTCCTAAGACACCAACGCAGATACGCCAATTTTTGGGTTTAGCTGGTTATTATAGAAGGTTTATTCAAGATTTTTCCCGAATAGCTAAACCATTAACAGCGTTAACGCAAAAAGGGAAGAAGTACGAATGGACTTCTGAGCAGGAAAGTGCATTTCAATTACTGAAGAAGAAGTTGACTACATCACCTATTTTATCGTTACCTGAAGGGAACGATGATTTTGAGATATATTGTGACGCTTCGTGACAAGGTTTTGGTTGCGTCCTTATGCAACGGAAGAAAGTTATAGCATACGCATCCCGACAATTGAAGATTCATGAGCGGAATTATACGATGCATGATTTAGAATTGGGAGCAGTAGTGTTTGCATTGAAGATATGGAGACACTATTTATATGGGGTTAAATGCACTGTGTTTACTGATCATAAAAGCCTTCAACATATTTTTTATCAGAAACAGCTGAACATGAGGCAACGTAGGTGGGTCGAGCTGATAAACGACTATGATTGTGAGATTCGCTATCATCCCGGGAAAGCGAATGTAGTGGCCGACGCTCTAAGCAGAAAGGAACGGGAACCAATTCGAGTACGAGCGATGAACATAAAAATTTGCATGAATCTCAACTCACAAATCAAAGAGGCTCAACGAGAAGCTCTTACTAAAGAAAACATAGGAAATGAAATAATGAAGAAGTATGGGAAACAACTCGTTATACGAGAAGACGGAATTCGATATTTTGCAAACCGTATTTGGGTACCAAAGTTGGGTGGATTAAGGAAGTTGATATTGAACGAGGCACATAAGACAAGATACTCGATACATCCTGGAGTTGGAAAGATGTATCAAGATCTTAAGACGCATTATTGGTGGCCTAATTTAAAGACAGATGTTGCAACATATGTTGGGGAATGTTTAACTTGTTCCAACGTCAAAGCAGAACACCAGAAGCCATCAGGGTTACTTCAACAACCAGAAATCCCAGAATGGAAATGGGATGGTATTACCATGGATTTCATCACAAAGTTACCTAAGACTGCCTGGGGTTATGACACCATTTGGGTAATAGTTGATCGTCTCACCAAATCTGCACATTTCTTGCCTATAAAGGAAATAGATAGAATGGAGAAACTATTACGATTATACATAAAGGAAATTGTTTCAAGGCATGGAATACCTATTTCCATTATATCCGATGGTGATAGTAGATTTACATCAAAGTTTTGGCAATCACTACAGGAGGCCCTGGGAACTCGTTTGGATATGAGCACCGCATATCATCCACAAACTGACGGGCAGAGTGAAAGAACAATTCAGACTCTTGAAGACATGCTCAGGGCATGTGTGATCGATTTTGGAAACGGATGGGATAAATATCTACCATTAGTAGAATTCTCGTATAATAACAGTTATCATGCGAGCATTAAAGCTGCACCATTCGAAGCACTATATGGAAGGAAGTGTAGATCCCCTATCTGTTGGAATGAAGTAGGAGATCGACAATTAACTGGTCCCGAGATCATACACGAAACGACTGAGAAGATAGTACAAATCAAGGAGAGATTGAAAACAGCCCGTAGTCGCCAAAAGAGCTACGCCGATGTCCGAAGGAAACCATTAGAGTTTCAGATCGATGACATGGTTATGTTAAAGGTGTCACCTTGGAAAGGTGTAATACGTTTCAGTAAAAGGGGTAAACTGAACCCAAGGTATGTAGGCCCGTTCAAGATCATCGAACGCATTGGACCGGTAGCTTATCGACTCGAGTTACCGCAATAACTCGCCGGAGTACATAATACATTTCACGTATCAAACCTTAAGAAATGTCTTGCAAAGGAAGATCTCACCATTCCTCTTAAAGAAATCCAAGTCGACGAGAAACTACAATTCATAGAAGAACCAGTCGAAATCATGGACCGTGAAGTTAAACAACTCAAGAAGAGCAACATACCGATCGTTAAGGTTCGTTGGAATGCTCGAAGGGGTCCCGAGTTTACTTGGGAACTAGAGGATCAGATGAAACGAAAGTACCCACATTTGTTTCCCGAGAACGCAAAATAGGTACAATTTTAAAATTTCGGGACGAAATTTATTTAACGGGTAGGTACTGTAACGACCCGGATTTTTCCGATCATTTTATACCTATGAGATTAATATTTACATAAATTAAACCTTACCAACATGATAAGTAATCTAAATTGTTGAGATTTATGTTTTTAAAAAGAGTTTTACACAACGTTTGACCGTCCAATTTGACCGATGATATCACGAACTATATAACAAACGATAATTATACGTTTGTGTATATATATGTATTTATATACATTTAACATGATCTAAGAATGGTTTAACATCTTATTGTGTACTAATAACAATAAGTTATAAGTATACTTTGAGACTACTAACTTAAGTTTTCAAAATGATAACTATACGTAACGTTATTTGACATATATACCTTTAACCTATAATACTTATACAAGTATCGTATAAATATGTATTTAATCACTTTTAAAGGTCTTATATACATAAAAAAATATAAGTATATTTACAAAATATAGCTATATTTGAATTCTCGTTTCGTTTCCTCAAAATTTCTACACGTATACCTAGAGTATATGTACTCGTATCATACCCAGCTCCTATATGTATTTACTATTAGTATATACACATCACAATCACTTTATTAGCAGCCATGAGTCAGCCAATTTTGGATCTTAGCATGCATGATTAATCAATTTGGCATATTACAAGACTTTTGCACAATATTACAAATTTATACATCTTTTCACCACCATTTATACTCCATTCCATTTTCATTTTTACTACACATTTTCTCTAACCAAAAACACACTCTTAGGAACCTTAAGTGTTCTTCACAATCTCAGCAAATAACCATGAAGATCTAGCTTCAAAAACAAGCCTTAATCATCATAATAAATTTCTTACAAGAAAACTTCAATAATCCTTCCAAAAATACAAGTTTACTTCCAACCTTTTGATCCAACTCCACCACTCTTTTGGTTCCTGGATTTTTCTCATCTTTTACAGTAACTTTGTCCAAGTAACTTGAGGTAGTAACTTTGTTCATAACCTTATTCGATTCATATTTATATAGCTATCTTATTTTGTGTTGTAAAATTTTAACAACAAGAACATAGTTTGAATGATTTCAAACTTGTTTGCAAACTAAATAGATCCTTCTAACTTAAATTTTAAAACACTTCAAGACCTATAATATATCATAATGATATGCTAACTTAACAAGATATAACTTGGTTTTACAAAGAACATCTTAAAAACTGAATCTACGTCGTCGGAGTGCAACCGGGGGCTGTTTTGGGTTGAATATTAAAAACCATCTTAAGCTTTGAATTGGAAGTTCATGTTCTTTAAAAATGATATTTCTTATGAATATGTTAACACATAAAAATTTCATGGTTTAACTCAAAATGTAAGTATTTTTAGAAAAATGATCATTAAATGTTGTTTTTATGATGGAAAATGATCACTTTCATAAGTTTCACCAAAGTTTGACCTATAACCTGTGATTTCGAATACAACCTAAGGTATTTTCAGTTCATATTCTTAAAATTTGACTCGATCCAAGGAAGTGGCAAGTTGAACCAACAAAAACGGAGTTGTAATGAAGAAACTACGACTAAAACAAGATCAGGTATGCGAAGCTAGTTTAGCTACGAAAATATTTGGAGAAAAATTAAATTAATCATATATTTCTAATTAATATGATATTTCATATATATTTACTTATGATTTGATTTTATATATTTCAGGACCACCCGTAAACAACACGAGAAGATTAATCATAAGACCTCATGATTGTACGCAACACGTCATTTGACAACACGGTACTTTATGTACGCAACACGTCATTTGACAACATGGTACCATGGGTCAAGATTAATTCTGATCAATACGAATACGATGGGGTCTTTATTTATTTTATTGAGCAACTAATTGTGGACCACTAACATCGGACTGCTAACTACGGACTAAGAAAATATTAAAAGTATTAAAAGTATATATATATATATATATATATATATATATATATATATATATATATATATATATATATATATATATATATATATATATATATATATATATATATATATATATATATATATATAACGATTACTTAAAAAGAAAATATGTTGATATATTATATATATGGTTAGGTTCGTGATATCTATCGGAGACCAAGTCGTGATAAATACCTTCAAGGCAAAAGTGAGTATATAGTCCCACTTTTAAACTCTAAATATTTCGGGATGAGAATACATGCATTTTATGATTTACGTTATGGACACAAGTGATTAAAAATATATATTCTACGTTGAGTTGTACCACTGGCATACTTCCCTGTAACTTGGTAACTACTATTTACATGAGGTATTGTAAACGCGAATCCTGTTGATAGATCTATCGGGCCTGACAACCCCAACCGGACTGGACGACCAGTATTCAACGGTTGCACAGTACTTCATTTCGGTGACTACACTTGGTACGGTATAGTAAGATTTCATAATAAAGGAATATGCGACGTTTATTAAATGTTAAGTATGGTTATCAAGCGCTCAACAACTTAGAATATCTTTATTAAAACGTTTATATATGAAATCTTGTGGTCTATATTTATAACGCTGCCGGCATTAAACCTATATCTCATCAACTTTATGTTGACGTTTTAAGCATGTTTATTCTCAGGTGATAACTAAAAGCTTCCGCTACAACATGTTGAATTTAAGCAAGATCTTGAGTATGCATATTTGTGTCAAAAATAAAACTGCATATCGGAGGATTTGTAATGTAAAATATGTTGGAAGTCGTATTGTTATTATCACATGTAAAGTTTATAAGTCTAAGGTTATCGCTAAATGATAATCATTATTATCTTGTTTAAACCTTGTATTTGTAATAAAAGCTATGGTTTGTATTGTAAAAACGAATGCAGTTTTTGAAAAATGTCGCATATAGAGGTCAATACCTCGCGATGAAATCATATGTTATTGTATTCGTCCTTATGGTTAAGGTCGAGTTATGACAACACAATATCAAACACGTTAAGAGATTAATATATCACATAATATTTACATGTTAATAATATATAGTTTCCAACAAAAAAAGTTAAGCAATCGTTTTTTGAAGAAAAACACGGTCGAAGTCCAGACTCACTAATGCATCCTAACAAACTCGGTAAGACACACTAATACAAAAATTGTGGTTCTCTAAGACCAACGCTCGGATACCTACTGAAATGTCCCGTTCATATTGATTATAACGTTCCATATTAATTGATTTTGTTGCGAGGTTTTGACCTCTATATGAGACGTTTTTTCAAAGACTGCATTAGTTTTTAAAACAAACCATAACCTTTATTTTATTGACAAGGCTAACAAGACACCACTTAGATTATCCAGAAATGATAATCTAACAAATATCACACTTACACACTACCAATACATATTGGTTTACAAATATTAATATGTTACAACAAAATAAATCTCGAATGCAGTTTTAACAATATTATACAAGCATGCTGACACCAAATCTTGTCCATATAATAGCATGCAATAGCGGAAGCTCTTAATAATCACCTGAGAATAAACATGCTTTAAACATCAACAAAAATGTTGGTGAGTTATAGGTTTAACCTATATTTATCAAATCGTAATAATAGACCACAAGATTTCATATTTCAATATACATCCCATACGTAGAGATAAAAATCATTCATATGGTGAACACCTGGTAACCGACCTTAACAAGATGCATATAGAATATCCCCTATCATTCCGAGACTCCCTTCGGACATGATGAATTCGAAGTACTAAAGCATCCGGTACTTTGGATGGGGCTCGTTGGGCCCAATAGATCTATCTTTAGGATTCACGTCAATTAGGGTGTCTGTTCCCTAATTCTTAGTTTACCAGACTAAAAAGGGGCATATTCGGTTTAATAATCCAGCCATAGAATGTAGTTTCATTTACTTGTGTCTATTTTGTAAAACATTTATAAAACTGCATGTATTCTCATCCCAAAATATTAGATTTTAAAAGTGGGACTATAACTCACTTTCACAGATTTTTACTTCGTCGGGAAGTAAGACTTGGCCACTGGTCGATTCACGAACCTATAACAAATATGTACATATATATCAAAGTATGTTCAAAATATATTTACAACATTTTTAATACGTTTTGCTGTTTTAAGTTTATTAAGTCAGCTGTCCTCGTTAGTAACCTACAACTAGTTGTCCACAGTTAGATGTACAGAAAATAAAGCAATATATATTATCTTGAATCAATCCACGACCTCGTGTATACAAGCCTCAGGCTAGATCACAACTCAAAGTATATATAATATTTTGGAATCAACCTCAACCCTGTATAGCTAACTCCAACATTACTGCATATAGAGTGTCTATGGTTGTTCCGAAATATATATAGATGGGTCGATATGATATGTCAAAACATTGTATTCGTGTCTATGGTATCCCAAGATTACATAATATATTAGAATACATGTATAATACAATATGAGTTAGCTAGGATATGATTAATATAGATTTGTTACCAATTTTCACGTAGCTACAACAAGAAAAATTATCCAATCTTGTTTTACCCATAACTTCTTCGTTTTAAATCCGTTTTGAGTGTTTCAAGTTGCTATGGTTTCATATTGAACTTAAGTTTATGAATCTAAACAGAAAAAGTATAAGTTTATAATCGGAAATATAGGTTACAATTCGTTTTTGTAAAGGTAGTCATTTCAGTCGAAAGAACGACGTCTAGATGACCATTTTGGAAAACATACTTCCACTTTGAGTTTAACCATAATTTTTGGATATAGTTTCATGTTCATAAGAAAAATCATTTTCCCAGAAGAACAACTTTTAAATCAAAGTTTATCATAGTTTTTAATTAACTAACCCAAAACAGCCCGCGGTGTTACTACGACGGCGTATATCCAGTTTTACGGTGTTTTTCGTGTTTCCAGGTTTTAAATGATTAAGTTAGCATATCATATAGATATAGAACATGTGTTTAGTTGATTTTAAAAGTCAAGTTAGAAGGATTAACTTTTTTGCGAACAAGTTTAGAATTAACTAAACTATGTTCTAGTGATTACAAGTTTAAATCTTCGAATAAGATACTTTTATATGTATGAATTGAATGATGTTATGAACATCATTACTACTATAATTTTAGTAGGTAAACCTACTGGAAATTAGAAAAATAGATCTAGCTTCAAAGGATCCTTGGATGGCTTGAAAGTTCTTGAAGCAGAATCATGACACGAAAACAAGTTCAAGTAAGATTTCCACTCGAAATAAGATTGTTATAGTTATAGAAATTGAATCAAAGTTTAAATATGAGTATTACCTTGTATTAGAAAGATATCTTACTGTAAATAAGAAAGATTTCTTGAGGTTGGATGATCACTTTACAAGATTGGAAGTAAGCTAGCAAACTTGGAAGTATTCTTGATTTTATGAAACTAGAACTTATAGAATTTATGAAGAACACTTAGAACTTGAAGATAGAAGTTGAGAGAGATCAATTAGATGAAGAAAATTGAATAATTTAAGTGTTTTTAGGTGTTTTTGGTCGTTAGTATATGGATTAGATATAAAGGATGTGTAATTTTGTTTACTTGTAAATAAGTCATGAATGATTACTAATATTTTTATAATTTTATGAGATATTTCATGCTTGTTGCCAAATGATGGTTCCCACATATGTTAGGTGACTCACAAGGGCTGCTAAGACTGATCATTGGAGTGTATATACCAATAGTAAATACATTTAGAAGCTGGGTATTGTACGAGTACGAATACGAGTGCATACGAGTAGAATTGTTGATGAAAATGAATGAGGATGTAATTGTAAGAATTTTTGTTAAGTAGAAGTACTTTGATAAGTGTCTTGAAGTCTTTCAAAAGTGTATGAATACATATTAAAACACTACATGTATATACATTTTAACTGAGTCGTTAAGTCATCGTTAGTCGTTACATGTAAGTGTTGTTTTGAAACCTTTAGGTTAACGATCTTGTTAAATGTTGTTAACCCATTATTTATTATATCTAAAGAGATGTTAAATTATTACATTATCATGATATTATGATGTATTAATATATCTTAATATGATATATATACAATTAAATGTCGTTACAACGATAATCGTTACATATATGCCTCGTTTCGAAATCCTTAAGTTAGTAGTCTTGTTTTTACATATGTAGTTCATTGTTAATATACTTAATGATATGTTTACTTATCATAATACCATGTTAACTATATATATATCCATATATATGACATCATATAGTTTTTACAAGTTTTAACATTCGTGAATCACCGGTCAACTTGGGTGGTCAATTGTCTATATGAAACCTATTTCAATTAATCAAGTCTTAACAAGTTTGATTGCTTAACATGTTGGAAACACTTAATCATGTAAATAAAAATTTCATTTAATATATATATAAATGGAAATGTTCGGGTCACTACAGTCACAACGGGTTGAATTGGAACGAAATCATCACCAAACTGTTTCTCTGGCGGTGAGAAGCTATAATCATGCTCAAGCGGTGGAGGACATTGTTTATAGTCATTACTAGTTTTCTTACCTCCTACCGTCTGATAATAATCTAACACAAATGCAGACCTCTTAAAGATATATGCCTTATCCCTTTCGGTTTCATAACTAATCCTAAAAGATTCTTTTTTCTCTCTTAAGGTCATCTATCTCAGCAATCTGCCTCAATATGGTCTGAGTATTAAGCATCACATTCGACTTCAAATCAGTCACTTGGTCCTCTAGAGTCTTAATGATCTCCCTAAACTCTTTCTCCCTACTCCTATAGAACATGTTATCCTCATACCGTCTCTTAAAAGTCTCATTACCTTTCTTAAGTAATTCAATTTCCTGTTCTAAGACAGTACAATTATTGCAATTTAAGCAAATCTCAGTCAATTATTTAACCTACTCTTTTAGCTCAACACACTTAACATAAACAAAAGAGGATTCATTACATACCTGGTCCTTAGATGACGTGTCAGCCATAAATATGCGTAAAGACTTGAGATCTGACTCGAAATCGGAACCATCTAATCCAATCTCCATCTTCTCAGCATCATCAACTTCTTTCCTTTTCTCATCCTTAGTAACATTACAAACCAGCTCTCCATCCCTTGCCGAATTTTCAATCTCAGTAGTAACATCACTATGTTTCCGTTCATTCTACCTCAACATTGATATAAATGAACTGAGACTATGATCTAAGAGAGAGCATTTCGATTCAAGCATCATAATAACAGGGTCTCACTTCTTTGGTAGTCTATCTTTAAAACCTCTCACACTATCTCGATTTGATAATTGAATCCTAAAATTCTTTAACTCAGCCAATAAATGTTGATATCTTGCGACTACATCTTCAATACTCTCATTAGGCAACACAACAAACTGTTTCCATTCTTTCTTAAGTATCTTCCCCTTATTTTTATCCATCGTAACAGTGTATAAAACCTTTTAAATGCTTAAACTCTGACAAAAAGCGCGTGAAATACCGATGAAAACGGTCAAAAATTGACTATCAGAGTCAATCGAACGTATCAAGTTTTCTTGTGAAAACCTGAATATCTGTGAAATTTTGAAAAACAGTTAAGGTTTGACTTTTTTTGTCAAAGTCAACTTTCAAAAGTCGACTATGGTCAAACTCGTCAAAAGTCACCTTCGAACACGGAATATTAACACAAGTAGCCCTTCATAGTTAGTCGTTCGTTAACAAATTAACAGACAATACTAATAGTCGTTAAGTCCTAACCAAAAAACTTCCCCCTATTACATCCTTAATGGGCTTATGAGAGCCTGAACAAACACTTAGGCTATTGAATTTAGTGGGCTTATAGCTGCAACAATTATCCTTTAAGATTTAATAACTAAATAAAAAATAAAATGCTGTTGCCTGGATTTAGTAGGCTCATAGCTGCAACAATATCTAACCAATACACCAATTTAATTTTTCTGAACAAAATAGCTACTAAAGTATTTTAACTCCTAAAACATCGCTGTCTTCTTCAACAAAGAAAGGAGCAACAGTACAACCTGCAACCGGGTTTTTTTTTCTTTAAACCGTACGGATGCACGAAACGGATGCTTGTATACGTCCGGTTACGTCCTTAAACCGTACGGATTGAATGTGTATCCGTACAGTTACGTTTTAAGGTGTTTTTGCAGATTCTGGGGATCAGAGAGTGGTGGTTTGCGGTGGTTCACGGTGGTCGATGGCGGAATAGGTTTAAAAACGTGAATTAGACAACGAAAAATTGCAGATCGACTCGTTTTAAGATTCCTAGCACAACTACAATTTTACTTTTTTCACTATTACACTAGATTGATCAAATCCATTTGAATTAAAAATGATTTTTTCGAACCGAAAAACTCAGATTTCTCAATGATATGGAAACCAAAACGAAATCCGAAAATTGCAGTGGGTTTGTATAACGTTAAGGAAGCTTTTTCAACACTCAATTTTAACTTTTAACACATCAAAACGATTTTTGCAACTTTAGGGCAAAAACGTGACAAAAACACAAAAATCAAAAAATTCTAACTACTCAAACACGAATTCGCTGAGATGATGATTGATCCTTCAACTCAAAGCTTTGATACCACTTTGTTGTTGCTATTTGGATCTTCGGATCAATGTTTCTAACGAATTCAATGACTTTCGGGTAACGATTTAGTCGAACCAATCAAGAACGATTGATTAGATCGATGCCTAGAGTCGTTAATTCGACTTGTATGGGTTTTGAGACAGATCCAGTTGAGAGAAACCGGCTGAAACTAATTGTGTTGATTAACCCTAAATGTGAGACATTAGGGTTCCTTTTATACTCAGTTGGGCCCGATCTGTATGGATGCACTACATCCGTACGGTTGCACATGCAATCGTGTGGTTATTAAAACTTGATCCAAACTCATGTCAGTTGATATAACTAGGGACTTATTATGCATCAACACATATGTCTCTTTGTAGACTATTATGATGATATAGAGCACGGGTCATTGTTTATTACCTATTGGTTACGTGTTGTAATTAAGTCTGCTGCTCTTGTAGGTTTTGTTAATTTAGATGTTATTTGTTCACACTAGATCCGTCAAACTCGGTGTCTAAGGCCTATAAAAGGCTAATAGTGTTAAATTTCATGCTAGATAATATCAGTTAATACAATTTAAACAACTCCCTGTAAACCAGAAAAACTTACGTGTCAAAAAGTCATGGTGTGGACTTCTTAAAAAACTCAAATACTCGAAATCTAAGTTCATAGTTGTTAGAAATATGTTCTCGGGTTGGCTACGGTTCGATCGTGGTTTGACCGTGGTACATATATTCCGAAGATATGCCCATGACATTAAATAATAAAAGTCCATTTATCCTATTCGGTCACACACAAAGGCCAATCGTAAATTGTTTGATATACCTTCTAATCGGAAATTAATTTATTAATCATTAGTTAATGGTTTAATAAATTAAGTAAGTTTTTTTTATGTGTGTACATATACTTACAAATCTAAATATATAAGATTTGATTTGATATAAATAAGATTTGATTTTATTTGTAAATCTTATTTTATATAAAGATTTGTACTATAATCATATTTTATATAATATATAAGATTTGATTTGATATAAATAAGATTTGATTTGATTTGTAAATCTTATTTTATATAAAGATTTGATTTTGCAAATCTTTTAAAATCTTTCCAAATCTTTATATTTGTATTATATGTATCAATTTTATTCTATATAATACCAAGTCTTGGTATTGAAAATATATATGTAACTTGAGATACAAAAACACACATACAAAATGCTATTTTTCTTTCTCATTTTCAAGTAACCAAAATACTTTATAATTGGGTTCGGGTTTTGGTGGAAATAAGGAAAAGAAAAGATCCGTTAAGTAAAAGGTATAGATCGAAGCAAGGTTGGAACTTTGGGTGTCTACCATTTAGAGAAACTCTTCTTTGGGTTTTCAAATTCGATCTTCAAAAGGGCTACAAAGGTTGTATTCTAATCTTCTCTTGTTCAGTTTCGTTAATTTGTTTTGTTTACTAAAGTTTTGTACAATGATCCGTGAAAGAGTATGATTTTGTAAAGTTTTAAAAATGCTTCCGCTCGCTTTGAATTTGTATCATACTCCAACAGTGGTATCCGAGCCATCTTGTACAAGTTTTAGCAAACTTTTCTTATGATATTTAGTTTTGATGGATGCGTTGTGCATGATTCTTGGAGATGATCATGCATAACAAACATGCAAAACAAGTATCATGATTTATGTTTTATGTTTCCTAAATACTAATTTGAATCTTGGATTTTGGCAAAATGTAAAATGAGTTAAATTCAATTTTTTTTCATTTAAGAAATTTTTTCAGCCTGGACAGTCCGTATTTGATGGACTGTTTCGGGGCTTTAAACTCAATATTATTGTATGAGACCAATTGCATTTGAAAGCTAACTGAAAGAACTTAAATTTGAAAAAAAAAATTCATCGAAAACGGATTAGAAATGAGTAAGATATGACCATTTAAAGTTACATGTATGAATCTGCCAAAATCCGAAAATTTTAATGGTAACTTGCATGTTGACTATTAAAGATTCAATGTTTAGGAAAATAAAGTACATGAATTCTTTTCATGTTTTACATGAAATGAGAAAATTAAAATTATTAATTTTAGACTTTATGCTTTGGTAAAGTGAATAAATCTCCAACATGTTTTGATTCACTTAATATGTTTATTTGGATGGTTTTGGCATGAAAACCATACTTACAAAATATGAAGTGGGTTTACATACATATGTTATGTAAACAAGGATTGAATATTATAAGTGCCATTAAGTGTTGTTTAAATCAATCCTTATCGAAACATGTTATATGAAAATGGACGGTTGGCACTCCATTTGTTATGTATGCGATTGTTGTATGAAATCGGTAGTATTTGCCTCAATAAGACCCATGTGTGGATGTTTGGTTGTATGATTTAATTTATTATTTATTCGGGATGAATGCAATAATTTATTAAACGACTTGCATGTCGTCTTTCTATTTATATTGTATTTGTAATAGTATAGAAAATAGAATAGTTATTTTGTAAGATAATGCAACCAAGATTGAAATCAAGAAGACGATGTTACAAGGCGGCCCATCCGAGCATATAATGGAGATGGCAGTTTTAGTGGGAGCCAATTCTCACATAAGGTTATGTCCCTAGTTGACCATGTTTTTCCGTGTGTTGGCTCACCGGAAAAACGCATAGGACTCGAGGCATACTACCGATAATTGCGTGTCATGATTATTATTGTTTTATTATTTGTCTATGCCATGCTAGCTAGAAAATGTTTTAAAAAAAAAACAAAAGGGACAATAATCATATAAAACGGTTTGGTTAAAATTAGTTTAACAAACGCAACACACAATACATTATTAGCAAATGTTTTAAAATGGTGTAAACTACTTTTGCTAAAAGAAAACAAAAACCCGTTTTAAATGTAAACTTTACACTATCCATGAGTAGTACACACATCCGAACCTTCTACCTGTTAGAGTTCGCGATACCCGAGAGTCTTGGGCCGGACTTTAATTGGGTGTTGGGAAGGGTGAGGTGAATTTCGCGATACCCGAGAGTCTTGGGCCGGATTTCACGTGTATCTATCACGGACGGTTTACAATCTGAAATCGTGGTTTGCGGCAAACCCGCCACGAGGAAGGATTAGCGTAGAAGGGATTAAACATGCCAAGTGAAATAATTGATTATCACTAAATCCCGCAGAACCTAAGAATTTCATAATGGATGAAATTGGTAATATAGTTACCTACCTAAATAGCTTATGGTTGGCGATCCGCGGCGAACCCATCGTTCACATAAGTGAAATATGGATCTTAGCCTTGTTAATTATAATTGTTTGAATATTAAACACACTTGGGTAATTATCTTAACAAGGTTTAAACATATCAAACTAACTAATACAACTTACTTTAAAAATAAAATATGACAGATGTCTGCAACAAACATAAATCCTACTCCGTCATCAATCACTAATTTCTGCCTTAAAGGGCTCCTCGAAAAGGACAAGCTTACGGGCTTGAACTACATGGACTGGCTTCGCAACCTAAGAATTGCTCTTAGGATGGAAGGAAAGATCAGGGCAATTGAGGAACCCTTACCGGCAGAATCCGGATCGAGAGCTACTCAAGCGGCTAGGGACGAGTTTGAAAAACGGCGTTCCGAGTCTAATGAGGTAGCATGCTTGATGTTGGCGACCATGTCTCCAGAGCTCCAAAAGGGCATGGAGAGCTTAGGGTCATATGACATGCTTAACCAACTCAAGGACATGTTCTAACAACAAGCAAAGCAAGAAAGGTTTGACACCGTGAAAGCTCTCGTATCTTGCAAAATGGCAACAGGAAGTAGTGTTAGTATCCATGTACTACAAATGAAAGGGTACATAGACCGGTTGGAATGCCTTGGTTTTTCCATAAGTCAGGAGCTTGCAACGGATTTTATCCTGAACTCGCTGACTAGTGCATATGAAGGATTCATTATGAACTATAATATGAACAATATGGAGAAAACAATCATGGAGCTCCATGGCATGTTAAAAACCGCTGAGGCTAACATGGCCAAAGCTAAACCCGCAACTACCGTTCTAGCCATTCGTGAAGGTGGGATTAAGAAGAAGAAAAACAAAGCAAAGGGCAAGAACAAGGGCAAGGGTAAGGTTGGCACGTCCAACTTCAAACCTAAACCTAAGGGCATTGCTAACTCTTCTACTTCAAAGATCCCACAAACCAAGTCTCCTGAAGAAGCAATATGCTTTCATTGTGGGGATAAAGGACATTGGAGGCGCAATTGTACTAAGTACTTGAAGGAACTTAATGAACTACGGGCTAAGGGAGTCGCCGTACCTTCAGGTTTGTTCATGATTGAACTAAACAATACTACTATTTCGAATTCCTGGGTATTGGACACGGGATGTGGTACTCACATTTGTACAAATGTGCAGGGACTCACAAGAAGTAGGAAGCTGAAGACCGGGGAGCTTAATCTAATCATGGGGAATAAGAATGTTGCCTCTGTTGACATGATTGGAGAATAAAGGCTTTCTTTTGATTCTGGTTTATGTATTGTTTTATCTAATGTTTGCTACAGTGCCGAAATGGCAAGAAACATTATATCTTTTGATGCTTTATTTAATGATGGTTTTAATTTTAGTTTTGATAATGGATCAATACTTGTTCACAAAAATGGGATGTTTTATTTCAAGGCTAGTCCTTGTAAAGGCATCTTAGAAACCACAGCAAAGCTAAATGATAGTTCAATCTACAATGTTGATTCATCCAAAGATGTTTTGGATAAAACGTATCTATGGCATTGTCGTTTAGGCCACATAAACAAGAAACGCATAGCCAAACTCCAGTCAGATGGAATTCTAGAATCATTTGATATAATATCGTATGATGAATGCGAATATTGCTTATCAGGAAAAATGACAAAGGCACCTTTCACAGGAAGCTGTGAACGGGCAAAGGATCTGTTGGGGTTGGTACACACTGATGTGTGCGGTCCGTTCAGATCGCCTACTAGACACAAGGAACGATACTTCGTTACATTTACTGATGACTTCAGTAGATATGACTATGTTTATTTAATTAAACAAAAGTCTGAAACTTTTGGAGTGTTCAAGGCATACCAAAACGAAGTAGAAAATCAACTGAATAAAAGAATTAAGATTCTCCAATCTGATAGAGGTGGTGAATATCTTAATGATGAATTTCGTGATCATCTACGGGGTTGTGGGATAATCTCACAATTAGCTCCTCCTAGAACACCACAACATAATGGTGTGGCTGAAAGGAGGAATCGAACATTACTTGATATGGTTCGATCCATGATGAGCCGCACAATGCTTCTAATCAGTTTTTGGGGTTACGCCCTACAAACTGTCGCAAGGATCCTTAACCTCATCCCAACCAAGAAAGTTTCCAAAACACCTTATGAGATATGGCATGGTAAAACTGTGTATCTCTCATATCTAAGAATCTGGGGTTGTGAGGCTTACGTTCGTCGTAAAGCTCAAGATAAACTTGAACCCAGATCTGAAAAGTGTTTATTTGTTGGTTACCCGACTGATTCTTTTGAATATTTGTTTTACAACCCTACTGAGAACAAAGTCTTTGTGTCTCGAAGGGGAGTCTTCCTTGAAAAGGATCTCATATCGAAAGGAACCAGTGGGAGCAAAATTGACCTTGAAGAAATTCAAGAATCAACCGACATGGAAACCGATATTGGAACCGATTCTCCTCAAGAGGTCGACGAGCCTGCAATTGAAAGAGAAACTGACCTACATCCACCACCCATACGTAGATCTGATAGAGTGCGTCGAACACCAAAGAAATATAGTTTACACATATTTGAGGGTGATGACAAAAATATAGATTCTGATGAACCTATTACCTATCAGGAAGCGATGACAGGCCCCGAGTCTGCCAAATGGAAGGAGGCTATGGACAACGAGATCCAATCCATGCATGATAATTAAGTCTGGACCTTGATTGATCATATACCAGGTATTAAAACCATTGGGTGTAAGTGGGTCTTCAAAAAGAAGACCGATATGGATGGAAATGTACACACATTCAAAGCCAGACTGGTGGCTAAGGGTTACACGCAACAATATGGTGTAGACTATGATTAAACTTTTTCACAAGTAGCTATGTTGAAATCTATTAGAATACTTCTTGCCATAGCTGCATTTTATGACTATGAGATATGGCAAATGGATGTAAAAATAGCTTTCCTTAATGGTAAACTAACAGAGAATGTGTTTATGACACAACCTGAGGGTTATGTACATCCTAAGTATCCTAATAGTGTGTGCAAGCTTCAAAGGTCCATTTATGGACTTAAACAAGCTTCTCATACCTGGAATCTTTGCTTTAATGAGAAGATCAAAGAATTTGGTTTTATTAGAGGCGAAGATGAGCCATGTGTCTATGTTAGGTCTAGTGGGAGTGTTGTAGTCTTCCTTGTACTATATGTCGATGACATATTACTCATGGGAAATGATATCCCGACATTGAAAGATGTCAAAGCTTGGCTAGGGAAATGTTTCTCCATGAAAGACATAGGAGATGCATCATATATTTTGGGTATAAAGATCTATCGAGATAGGTCAAGGAGATTAATTGGGCTAAACCAAAGTGCATATATAGATAAGATACTGAAGAAATTCGGTATGCATAACTCCAAGAAAGGGTGCGTTCCTATGAACCCTGGAATGATATTGAGCAAGTCTCAATGTCCTAATTCTGACTTGGAATCAGCTACCATGAGTCGGACTCCATATGCTTCAGCTATAGGATCGATCATGTATGCGATGATACGCACTAGGCCTGACGTGTCGTATGCACTAAGCATGACTAGTCGTTATCAGGCCAATCCTGGTGAAGCTCATTGGATAGCAGTCAAGAACATTCTAAAGTATCTTAGGAGGACTAAAGAGATGTTCTTGGTCTATCATGGGAATGATGAGCTGAGCGTCAAAGGATACTCAGACGCTAGTTTCCAATCAGATAGAGATGATTGCTCTTCACAATCAGGATTTGTACTTATGTTGAACGGTGGAGCCGTCACATGGAGAAGTGGCAAGCAAAGTACTATTGCTGATTCTACGACAGAAGCCGAGTATATAGCGGTAAATGAAGCTGCTAAAGAGGCCATGTGGATAAAGAAATTCATCGGGGATCTAGGAGTGGTTCCTACAATCCATGATCCTGTTGAGATTTTTTGCGACAATGTGAGTGCGGTTGTCTTGGCTCAAGAACCGAGGTCACAAAAGCGCACACGGCACATACTCAGAAAGTACCATTAAATCTGTCAACTTGTAGCAGAAAATGACATATTATTAAGTAGAGTAGACACGACTAAGAACTTGGCTGATCCTTTCACCAAGACTTTGCCACAGACTAAGCATGATGCTCATAGCATGTCTATTGGCATTCGTGTCATCGATGATAAAATTTGATTGTATTTATTATGTTAAGTTTGAAACTTTAAACATTGGGCAATAATATATGTTGCAATTGATCTGATGATTAATATATTGAGATTATATTATACGCACGATGCGATCATTTCATTGTATATTGTCATGTTTCATTTTGCATGTTTTAACTTCCAATGAATATTATTTCATAAACTTCCACAGTCGATCATTCTCTAAGGAAGAGAGAATTGAATTAGGCTGCTATGAAGTGTAGTAATATAGGCTTATATGAAACTACATTCATGAGGAACTTGATAGTTGATTCAAGGTTCTGGAATGACCACACTTAGACATTACTTCATGGTTTTAAGTCACAAGTAAGCTCTAAGATGGCAATATCATTTATCCTAGAGTGGATATGTATGAGGAATCCTGACACAAACTATATTCTACTTTGACCTGTATTTAACACTGTGCGTAAATGCCAGTCATAAGGGTGCAGATCAGGTACAATATGGGATGTGGTGGATGTCTATACAGTTGAAGCAATTTGTTCCTTCTTCTCATAGCAAGTTGAAGTGATATCTCTGAGCCCCTCGTTGATTTGTGCTGCATTAAATGCATGGCCATGCTACGACTGAATTGATGCAATAGCAGTCTATTTGATCACCACAAATCTCTATCGGAAAACATAATCTTGAATGATGATGATTGACACTTAACCATGTCACACGTTCATATAGATATCGTGAACAAAAGGATGACTGATATAAAATCAAAATATAGGAGTGTAACGTAGCAGACTAGTTGTTACACACGGTGTGTCTTTTAAGACAGGCCAATATTATTAATGTCAGTGCAAGTGGGAGTCTGTTAGAAATATGTTCTCGGGTTGGCTACGGTTCGATCGTGGTTTGACCGTGGTACATATATTCCGAAGATATGCCCATGACATTAAATAATAAAAGTCCATTTATCCTATTCGGTCACACACAAAGGCCAATCGTAAATTGTTTGATATACCTTCTAAACGGAAATTAATTTATTAATCATTAGTTAATGGTTTAATAAATTAAGTAAGTTTTTTTTTATGTGTGTACATATACTTACAAATCTAAATATATAAGATTTGATTTGATATAAATAAGATTTGATTTGATTTGTAAATCTTATTTTATATAAAGATTTGTACTATAATCATATTTTATATAATATATAAGATTTGATTTGATATAAATAAGATTTGATTTGATTTGTAAATCTTATTTTATATAAAGATTTGATTTTGCAAATCTTTTAAAATCTTTCCAAATCTTTATATTTGTATTATATGTATCAATTTTATTCTATATAATACCAAGTCTTGGTATTGAAAATATATATGTAACTTGAGATACAAAAACACACATACAAAATGCTATTTCTCTTTCTCATTTTCAAGTAACCAAAATACTTTATAATTGGGTTCGGGTTTTGGTGGAAATAAGGAAAAGAAAAGATCCGTTAAGTTGAAGGTATAGATCGAAGCAAGGTTGGAACTTTGGGTGTCTACCGTTTAGAGGAACTCTTCTTTGGGTTTTCAAATTCGATCTTCAAAATGGCTACAAAGGTTGTATTCTAATCTTCTCTTGTTCAGTTTCGTTAATTTGTTTTGTTTACTAAAGTTTTGTACAATGATCCGTGGAAGAGTATAATTTTGTAAAGTTTTAAAAATGTTTCCGCTCGCTTTGAATTTGTATCATACTCCAACAATAGTACATGATTGGCTGATTGCCATTAGAGTTTGTTTGGTTCCAGTAGAGATTACCTTATTGGTTTAATCAACCTATGATTCAGAAAACCATGGGAACACAACAAATATACAACTTTCCTTAGTATCTTATTAGATTATGGATATTTTTTTTCACTATATCGGTAGAATTTGTAAATTTCGTTATGATAATACATTGGTAAAAAAAAATAAAAAATTACCCGTTGAATTTGTAACATACAATTTTGATTGAAACTAGTGAAGATCCCTTGCGTTGCGTCGGATTAGTTAATTATCGATAGTTCACATTTCGATAGGCGTTTTCTGATATTTTTAGTAAATGGGTTTATCAGGAAGAAAATGATGATCAACACTTCCCATTCTTTGTATATTTTTGGATGACATTAAAGCCTGGAACATTAAAAATCTAAGAAGTTAACTCTTAAAAAATCATAAACATGCGAATGATAATCAAGATCTCAGAGAATTAATGTAATTATTTTGTTATTGACCTAATATGTGTGTTCTTACGTTAAAATAACATTAGATATAGTCATATAGATGAAACCAAAAGGAAGACGCACATAAAAATCTCATACCTTCTTATATGCATCAATATCATACCTTCTTTATATCCAACAGAAGCAGATTAAACAGTAGTAGCAAGTTGACTAACGTTGAATGCTTGATTTTTTTTTCCCTGGAAATTTTCTTATGAAAACTACAAATTAAGATCAGGTTTCAAGGGTGCATACAACTTATATAAATTCAAAGTTCTTGAATTCCCAAACAATAAAAAGATCATCACCATTAGTACAAACAATACCAAATACAATAAAAAAGAAAATAGAACTGAAGCAACCATATTTGAGTATCATAAGAAATTAAATAATACAAAAATTTAACTCTAACTTATAATCCAACTATATCAAATTATTAGTAATCACATTACAACACATAATTATTATTGTTACAGTGCCACCACAAACCACCATCTCAAGCCAACCCTACCACCTACGAATTCTAAAACCCAAATGTAAGAAAAAATTATGATATAAAAACAGTTTAACTTGCATATAAAAACAAATAACAAAAGCTAATTCATAAATTTTTTTAAGTGATGAACACAAATTAGGTCATCATTTTTGCAAAAAAAACCAATAAAAGGAGAAGTGTATACGTAATTTGGGATGGTTATTTGACACTTTACCCCCCTTATTTGGGGGGTCGATTTGAATTTTTCAAAAAAGTTGGGTGGGGGGGGGACGTTGTTGGTAAAATGAAATTTAGTAAAAAATTTGGGAGTGAAGGTTATTTTCATTCATCATTTAATTTATTTTGAAAGTAGAACTACCTCATCTAACTTCAACGGTAGGAGTTATTTGGATTTAAATTTCATATTCATATGCTATTTCTTTTTAACACTTTCATTTTTATTTATTTCAGTTTGTTACTTTTCTCTCTCTCTCTGGCTTCAATTACTCTCCCTTCTTTCTAAGCATACAAACCACACCATACCCTCACCCGCCGCCACCACCACCAACACTCACCGCTGTTTCAGCACCTACCACTGCTCGTTCACCTACCGTTCATTTTTTAGATCGTCACTTCCGTTCAACTCTCGTTGTAGCCGAAAACATCACCGACAGTTCACATCGCTTTTTTTTTCTTAAATCCCTAACTCTTGTTGATTTAAGATTCGTTATTCTCCGGTTATATCTATTCCAGATCTGTGTGAGTTTTATACTTTTGTTTGTCTATTATATTTCTTTTAGATCTATTTGTACATTTGTTTATATAAATATAGTCTTTTCATAAGATCTTTATATATTTAACGGATAGCTGTTTATATTTCTGGATCTATATCTACGGCTGTTTGTACAAAATAGATATATTTCTTGATCTATATATACGGTTGTTTATACGTTTGCTTTTATAAATATAAGAGTTTTTTACTTCTGGATCTATATCTGTAGAGACTTAGATATGTATTTTTGAGGTTTTGTACCTCAGAAAATTTGGCTAATAAAAAGAAATTAGTCATGAGTATGACTTGATCTGTTATCTTCCTTCTTTGACTTTAATACCAACAACCATTAATTTATATAGGTGTTTTATCACGTTTTTAGTTTTGAAAAGATGAACATACATTATTTGTGGTTACTATTTAGTATATAAGTTTGCTACTATAAAATTATTTTATTTGGGTAGTTGAATTCGTTTTAATTGATTATTGTAGTCATTTTTGCAGATTGTTGATTATATTTGATGAGGGATTTTGCGAAGATATATATTTGAAGATTTTGAGAGCTGAAGGTTCTGGATGTCTAATAAATTAGATTAGTAACCGTCGTCGATGGCGGTCCTGCCGTAACTCATCGTCGTCGATGGCTGTGTTAATGTTTTTTATCAGATGAAATTTTCGTAGTTTAGGATTTGTACGTTGATGGCGTTTTTTGTTGTTTAGGATTTTATATTGAGAACATGAAAGTGGAGAGTAGAGCAGACATTAAATCAAAATTATAGGGAGTAAGGGGAAAGAAGAGTTCCAGAAGCTAATAGAAGAGGAAGGAAAAGACGTTAATAGATAATATGGTGATATAAGGGGTGGAAGAGTGTAGAAAGAGATGTGAAAAGACGATTGTGCCCTTTTTGTGTGAAATGACCATTATACCCCTGTTACTATTCGTAACTTTTGTCTAATAGTTAATATGGTAATTTGACAGCAGCTTCAATACCTGACAATTCTCTATAGCTTATAAGAGTGTAATACATTATATGTTGCGCATATTATTTGATATCATATTTTTTTTTTCTTTTTTTTTTGGCAAAATAACGATAACATTAGAACGGATCCAAAGATCAACATGTACAACCGATAGCAAAGATTCCAACAACGAGTCGTAAGCAACCTAAACAAACCAAATTATACGGTTCATCAACTTGATGAAAAAACCCATTTAATCTAGTATCTCAAGTAGCAAAAAGACTATAACAAATGGAAACTTAACAAACAGATGCACTAACATAACATAAAATAAAAAACACAATAAAACGGCCAGAGCCCAAACCGCCGGTACAACTTCCGGCCAGAAAAAGGGGGTCCGCCAACCACCCCCACTATCACCTGCAAACACGGAAACCACATCAAAAAACCGCAACCCTTCACAATCAAAAAACCAGAACCCCAACAAAGGAGTTCGCCGCCTGACTTTCTGAGCAAAAGGTAGACGGAAAGTGAGAATCCGGCATGTAAGAACAAAACTCCGGCGAGAAGCTAGACAACTCAGATAGCTTAAAAGACCCGAAACCGACGAGAAAAAGCAACCCGTAAACACCATAGCCGAGAAGAAACGTCGACCGAGAAACCGGCATCGAATCACTTAAACCGGCCAGATCTGGGACGAAGACCCACCATTGTTGAAAAGCCAAGGAAAGGCAGCCATTGAACCAACAAAAAACTCCAAACATCAAAGATCCCGGACAACCAAAGATCTCCGGTACACGAACGGCACCGAAAAAATCATATTTCGGCCGGAACCAAAAAGTGCCAGAGGAAAAAGAAAAGGAGAAAAAAGCCAAC
This sequence comes from Rutidosis leptorrhynchoides, assembly GCF_046630445.1. NCBI lineage: Eukaryota > Viridiplantae > Streptophyta > Magnoliopsida > Asterales > Asteraceae > Rutidosis > Rutidosis leptorrhynchoides. The sequence goes on along the minus strand of NC_092341.1, from coordinate 93,396,686 downwards.
CACCGGCGAGATGCCGGTGGCTGGAAAAGAACCACACGTCGGGAGCTACAAAATGAGTGAGGTGATAGTCGAAGGAGGAGTAGCAGATCTAGGGCTTCCTGGTTCTAGAAGAGCAAACGAAGATGAAGGCTGAGAAAATAGATCTGGGGTTTTTTATTTTTTATTTTTGATCTGATATCATATTTGACATCTATTAATTTAGATATATAACCGGTTTTTTAAACAGTTCTACATAAGAAATTTACACTACTTGCAGTTACCATATGGTCTTGAATCACTTGATCTTTTGTTGCATGATACTAATGAAATCATAATTATGCAGATTTTTGTTTGGTCAAACAACTCGAGCCCGTATGACATAGATCTTCATTTAGGTATCTTCATCAATACACGCAGTCGTTCATTTTTGTTTATCATTTACAGTTTATTTTCATCAATAACTGATAATAACAATAATCTAGTTACTATTGTTCCTTAATTCATGACTGGGAGCAATTATAGTATATTAATTGATCTATTAGCCAACCTTAACAAATAGACATGGTGTCGTGCTATTAGACCATATTTATCCCTGATGGGCGTGTTTGTGTTTTGCTGGGTGGGGGTGGGGTGCTTGATGAGTGTGTTGCTAGACTGCTGTGTAATGAGGTGGAGTGTTAAGTGGCGTGTTGGGTGATGTGTTAAAATCTGATTGGAAGTTGGGTGAAAAGGGGGATAAAAATTAATAAAAAATGTGGAAAAATGCAGCACGCAATGGATTTCTTCGGTTCTCACTTGGTGCACGCCACCAACACATGGTGGAGCACACAAGGGTTACATGGCGTGTGCAGGAGTGTTGGCTCAATTGGTGGAGCACACACGCCGTGATATTCATGGTCTTAGGAGATACTAAACTTTAACTGAATGATTTAGCGTTAAATGGTTCATAATCTGAATGACTCAAAGTCTTTATATAAAATTGGTTCTGAATGAAAATAAGTTATTTGATAACAATTTTGAATAAACAATACGAATTGGATAAAATTACATTATTAGCATGTTACATGAATAAAAAATTCAATATACCTGTTTTTCGGTGTTGAACCATTCAACATTATATATTCATATGTCATTCACAAATGAAAAACAAACGCGATGATCAAGCCAAAATTGACCTGAGTGCAAAAGATTGTTGTGACTATCCTTCGGAAGGGATTCCTCTGGTTAACGCGATGGGTTTGAAGGGTGTTGTGGTGGTTGACTTTTGCCGAGCCTCCAATGTGAACTAATCAAAGTGATCAGTAATGGTAAGTGAATGCTGATTGTTTTTAATGTGCTATAAGTGATTGATTATGGCTAGTATTTATAGGAGAAAGATGGCGGTTATTCTAGGTAACTACCATCAGTCCACTAACCCACGATTACCACTCCTGGAATCCTCTAATCATGCCCACTAACTGCTCCACATTCTCCTGGTTTGTCGGACGGACAAGCGACTGAGCAGACTGAGTCAACATTCAACGGTACGCTACGGGTGGCGTAGCGTGAGAACAATCATGACCTGAAGACAGCGTTGACTTAGGTGTAATGCAACCAGGAATTGAAGCTAAACATCCAGCTAAGAAGTACACCATGCATCTCACGTGACGGTCATGGCGGGACGTACGTCATTAAGTCCCCCCAGTTTGGTTGGAATCCAATTACCTTGAATTGTAACCAAACTATATTAAATAAAATACTATAAAAAGCCATCATTACTGACACACCGTAAACGTCAAATCCTGTTCCCTCGTAGGGTGTGCGAGGGATGATGTCAGCACTCATTTCGTTTTACAGCTGTAAAAACTGAAACGACGCGAATCCAACGGTTGTGCCTCAACATTCCTAGGACACGTGTTCGATCAGGATCAAAGCCCATGAATTGGGCCCACAGTAAGTTTCTTCTATAAAATGGCGTTTTTACCTCCTCATTGTTACATCTCTTTCTCCGCCTCCTTATTATTAAAAAATTCTTATCTCCTCACCATACGCGTGCCGTTTTCATTCTAAGGTAAACCAAAATGTCTAAGGCTAACGTTTCTACGAAAAGTACTACCGTTACGATGGAAGAGATGGAGAAATTTATAGCCGAGTATCCGGTACTTCAAAATGTACCGACGATGGTAGCGATACCCGGCCAGTGTGCCGACGAGCCGCGACAAGGATACTTTACCTTGTATTGGAAAGCGGTGGCATTGGGCAACTTGTGTTTTCCGTTGATCCCATTCGTGGCGGCTGTGCTAGACCATTATCACATTAGCGTCTCGCAATTACATCCTCACGCATGGCAGCGTGTTACAATTTTCGAGATGTTTTTTAGGGCACAAAATAGACCAGCGAGTCTGAACGTTTTCCAAGCGACGTTCAAACTCACTGCTTACGGAAAGGGATGGTACACTTTTGAGAAAAAGTGCAACTTTACCACCAAGAAGTCTCCGTCCCTCCATGATTGGAGGGGAATGTTCTTTTTTGTTGGGACCGAACTGTTGGGCGAAGGGCGTGCCCACCTCGCACAATGGCATTCCAAACGTTCTCTAGATGTTTCCAAAACTCCATACCTTGACCAAGGGGAGCGGGAGCTTTTTATTTTGTGTAAGGACGCTACGCTAGAGATGCGTCCTTACGGCGAGGTGATGCTGAAACTCTGCAATGTTCAGCATTATTGGCCATGGAGTGACAGAGTGCCATTAATCATGTGCGACGGAAGGGGTATGCTCTTCGTGCCGCTACGTCTTTAAACTTGTAAGTATTCTGCTCATTTAATTTTTCTAACTCAATTTCTTTTGCAGAGATGGATTTCAACAGAGTTCTTCGCCGCCCTTCTCTTGATGGTGTTTCCTTCAAGAGATTCCCAAAAGCCAACCTTCCAGAAGGTCATCCGTTGAAGGGAGATGGTGTTGCTGCTGGTTCATCCACCAACGCTGTCAGCGACGTGGCAACGACACAACCTACAACCGGCTCAACTCCTGTCACCAATCCGGATCCGATATCCATCGCACCTCCCCTGCTTCAGCCGGAACAGCAACTTCAATAGCAGAAACGCCCCCATTCTCCCCCAAAAGTGACAGCCACAACTGGCGGTCACAAGAAGAGGTGGGTATTATGAAAACTTAAAAACTTTTGAAGAGATTCCCAACCAAGGTGGGTATTATGAAAACCCTGATAATAACCCCGCTACGTCACAAGAATCCCAATGGGAGAAACTAATCAAGTTTGTTATTTCTCCAGGGTTACGCATGGGAGTCCCTATCGTCCATCTCCAAGATTCATCCGACGCCCAAGGAAAGGCTTCGGAAAAAGACATACTGACGGTGTCCGGTTCTGGCGACGCGTCCGGCCAACGTTCTACTTCTTTGGAGGAGCCTTATTCTCCTGGTTTTGGGAAACAACCCACCTTCAGCCACATGGAGACTATGTGGAACGTCTCTTACAGCGACGCTCTGTTGCAGTTTGAGTATCTGCAACGAATTTGCCCTCCGGCACTTTACGAGGCGGTCCAAAAAATACCCGACAGCGCCGCTCGTCGCGCTAGTGTTTAGCACATTTTTGAAGGGTTGGTGCTGACTCGGGACGAGCTACAGTGGACTATTGATCTGGACCAACGTGCCCGTCGCGCGGAGGCTGACGGTAAAGAGCTGAATGTTGAAATTGTCAAGATCAGGGAGGAGCTGGAACGGGCTAAGCAAATCACTGCCGCAGCGGAGGTTGAAAAGAAGCATGCCTTAAAGGAGGCCCAAAAGGCTATCAAAGAAATGGGCTTGCGCGCTGAAAAAGAACAAACTGCACTAAAGGTCCTGGAGGCGGCGCATAAAGAGCTGGCGGAGGAGAGAGCAAGTAATGAACTCCTCACCGCCGAGAACCAAGAGTTGTCCGCTGCCAACCGAAAGGTAGTGGATGACTTTCAAAAGCTTTGTAGCCTCATCCCCTCTATTTTTTATAAGGCTCTCAAAGTGCCAGAGGTGAAGGAGCCGTTCCAGAATTTGGTTGATGCTACGAGGAAAGTGGAGCGCTTGGACGCGTACACCACGTTGTTGGAACATGTTGAACTAGCAGAACCAATTCCGGAGGCAATCCGAAACATGGCGGATGAGGACGCCTACGACCTCCACGATGCGGCGATCAATGCTTGTGCGGCCATTAAGGTGCCATTTATTGAACAGATTGGGTCGACGCCGGACCTTACTTTGGCTAAAGTGAAGAAGATGATCCCATAGTTGTAGGGATTATTGTAATTCTGTATTCATTTTTGATCCTAATGATTGTAATTAAGTCAATGAAATATCATTTCCTTATGATTCTTGTTATTTTACTATGTTCCAACTGTAGTAAAACATGTTTATATAAATATATACGTACCGTCGTCACGGTAACGTACCGTTTGTCAAGGTTACACTTGATAATTGTCGACATTGCACTCATCTACTTAGTGCTGGGATTAATGCGACGGATACGAAATCCGTAGGCACCCCGTTCCGAGGGCTAGGCGTACCTCCAATACGCCTGGCATCGCCAATGCCGTCCAAAGATTAGATGATGCCTTTGTTCATGGCATAAGTAACTTGTGAATGGACTTACATTATTACATTCTTACGAAACACCGAAGTGCTGCCATGAAAGTTACGCAATACATTAACAATGAAAATTGAAAGATGCATTTAACTGAAACAACTAAAAAACAAAGAAGTCTAATGCGCTACGCGCTTACATTTGTGGTGATCAATCACAAACTTAGGTAAAATGCAAAAGAACAAATTTCAACAATGGAACATGTCAAAATACTTTAAACATAAAACTTCTTTAAGTTTGTCGCGTGCCAAGTACGCGGTACAAATTTGCCATCATGCGTCTTGAGGTTATACGCCCCGTTGCCAATTGCTTCTGTAATCACGTACGGGCCCTCCCAGTTGGGTCCCAATTTTCCAGTGTCCTCGACCCGGCTGGCATTTTTGTTACGCCACACAAAGTCACTGGGGCGGAAAGTACGTTCCTTCACACGCTGATTGTAGTATTTGGCAATCTTTTACTTATTAGACGCTTTCCTGATGGCGGCGGCGTCGAGACTTTCTTCCAACAAGTCCAAATTTTCTTTCAAGCTAATGACGTTGGACTCATCGTTGAATTGCATTACACGCTGGGTTGGAACAGCAATTTCAGCGGGAATCACCGCCTCGGTACCATAGACAAGGCTAAATGGCGTTTCTCTGTTGCTTCCTTTTGGCGTGGTGTGGAACGCCCATAAGACTTGTGGAAGCTCATCTGCCCAACCTTTTCTGTCCGTGTCCAACCTTGCCCTTATCCCGGCAACGATATCCCTGTTTGTGACTTCCACTTGCCCATTTGCCTGCGAATGGGCAACGAAACTAAAAGTCTGTTTCATATTCAACCAATCACACCATGAACGAAACGGATCGTGAGCAAACTGTTTGCCGTTATCGCTAACAATTTCATGTGGTATTCCGAAACGGCACAAGATTTCCTCCCAAACAAAGTTCACCATCTGTTTGCCCGTTATGCTCTTCAAGGTTTTGGCTTCGACCCACTTGGTGAAAAAGTCAATTGCAACAACCAAGTGTTTTCTGTCCGGGAAGGGGCCTACCAAATTGATTGCCCATTTGTAAAAGGGCCAAGCAGACGTCATGGGAATCAGCTCATGAGCTGGCATGCGAATTATCGGGGCGTGACGTTGACATAAAGCACAAGCCTTAATGATTTGATTCATTGTCAAGAGGTGAATTCGGTTGGTGGAAGGGATCGCTTTCTTCGCGTCTCCATTGATTATGTCGACTACGAACACATCAGATGAATTGGGGATGGCTGATTTGATTGATTCATTCTGGTCTCACTGACTTCGGAACTTAGGTGAAACTCAATATCGGAATAGCTGTCGGAATCCGAGGAATTCGAACTAATTGAGGGATTCATCTCGTACGATCAGATGAAGGATTTTAGATAAGAAATAGATTATAGGATATTGATTAGTACCCTGCAATACATAATTTACATATGCATATATAATACTAAAATCCCATAAGTTACGGAGGAATCTACGGAACATGTTAGGTAAAGTTTACAGTAACAGATATGCTAAGATATGAATTTTCAGATACGCTAAGATATGAATTTGTCTATACACTATCTATGCAATGGAGGCAGTAAGATGTGTCTAGACTTTAAGGATGATAAGCAAGTAATTTTCGACACGAAATGATAAGCAAAACTTTTGATATGCAGGCACGGTCGAAGTCCAGACCCACTAATGCATCTAAACAACTATCAGTTAGACACACTAATGCAAGAACTGGTTCGCTAAGACCACCGCTCTGGTACCACATGTCATACCCCGTCCAAAATATTCCTGAACGAATACAATAACATCTGGTACCACCGCGATGAACTGACTTCTATATGCCATAAACGACTCCATGTAAGTGAGCAAATGCACAGCGGAAGGTTTCTTTCATACCTGAGAATAAACATGCTTTAAAGTGTCAACCAAAAGGTTGGTGAGTTCATAGGTTTATCAGAAAACAATAAAATTCATCATTTTGATAGACCACAAGATTAAAATCCTGCATGGTACAAATGGGCCCGAATCCTATACCCACCTGTAATGTACATGCTATATCTTTTAAATACAGTACATCTTTCTCATGTACGAAACCATTTTCATAAATCATAGTAACCGTACACATATCTTGTGCACAAAAATAACATACACATAACCTGTGTATAAAATCATTCTCTCGATATATAACATTCACATCAACTGGTGGCAATTATCATGTCCACATAATTCAATGGTGGCAATTATCATGTCCACATAATTCAATAATAATCCGCAGAACTTCTGTCTGCATAATAATTCATTCGAGGAATGTTTTGCTTGTGTCTATCTCGTCAAACATTTATAAAAGCATTTCATGTATTCGCAGTTCAAAATATATTTCAATAGCATTTAATAAAGCAGTTGTAAAAACAGCGCATGTATTCTCAGTCCCAAAAATGTAAAGAGTAAAAGGGAATCAAATGAACTCACGCATATAAATATTGTAAAATAGTTAATAAAGCATTTGCATGTATTCTCAGCCCAAAAATGTAATGAGTAAAAAGGGACTAAATGATCTCACTCTACAATATTTTGTAGTAAAAATATTCATACGACGAAACTGAACAATGGAGGGTTGGCCTCGGATTCACGAACCTATATCATTCATATATGTATTAAAACATATACTTGTAATCAAATAAATATATATATTTTATTATTAGTGATGTAGTTTATATCTTTAATAATATATAAGTTTTATTATTTATTTATATATTTTTATTTTGTACATAATAATATTAGTATAGTTAAGTTAAGTATATTAAATATATCTTTACATAAAATCTTCAATTTTTATAATTATTATCTTAACCAAGCCTTTTAAACTTTTATTTTCATAATTATAATTATTTTAATAATGATAATATAGATATTACTGATAATAATGAAAATGATAGTTTTTAAGAATTACAAAAAAGATAATAAAAATAATATTAATGATAATAACTTTTAGTAGTAACAATACTTATAATGAAAGTTGATATTAATAATATAAATGATAATATTTATAATAATAATAACACGAATAGTAATAATACAATAATAATAGCACTAATAATAATATTATTAGTAATGCTAATACTAATAATTTTTAAGATTTTAATAAAACTACATTTATTGATTTTTATATAGATAATAATAATAATGGTAACAACATTAATGAAATAACAATACTTTTAATGATACTAATAATAATGATAATAATAATAGAAACATTAGAAAACTACCTTAATGTGATAAGTCTTAAAAAAAACGGCCACGCCCGGGCTCGAACCCGCGACCTCTCGTTATCCCGGCAACACCCCATACCACTCCTCCGTTCCTATTTTTCGGATCTACATCGCGATCTTAATTTATTTAACCCGATAACTGTTTTATTAATTCATAACTATTAAATCCCATTAGAGGCCTAAGAAAAATAACCCACTTATTCATAGAGGAGTCCACATTCGAAGCCCAATACATCCAACAATGCAAGCTCGGTTCACAGGTTTATACAATGGCTGTTTAACAAAAATGTTTTTGGGTTCTCCCGATCAGAAAAAAAAAAATATAATAACCGAATAGGGTATTAATTTCTACGGTATCAATTATCATCACCATCATCTCGTTATCGTCTGCCATCATCATCATAAACTCATCATCATCTTATTATCTAATCCGTAATCGTTATAATCAACATCATGTACGTTATCATTATGATCCTCATCATATAGTAACGTTTTCACCGTAATCTTATTAAAAGGATCGATCCAGTTTCTTGAGCCTAATTTACTTGTAGCCCAACAACAAACAAAAATCCAAATACACCATCACAAGCCCAACTAGTTTATTGATTTAAATGGCCCATCGTTAAAATGGAAAAAAAAATAGAGAAGTAGCAGAGGTAACAACAAGCAGTACATACTTTCATGGTTCACCAAATCATGCGAATTGTTTATGATCCATACGAAACGTGTACGTTATCATCATCTTTACACCATCATAGAAATCACGATCATCATCAACCTTCGTTTCTTCATCATCGTGATTCATCCTAGTCGTTCCCATTCTTAACCATCATCGTTACCGATCATCATCATCATTATGACATCACAAAGTCATCCTCGTCGTAGACCCATCACTGTTCATCATCCCCTCAAATTTTCGAGGAGAGAGAGAAGAGAGAGAGAAGTGTAATAATCGATGGTTTCGATTTGATGGAAGAAGGTGGTGATGATGAAGGTTTCATGGTGATAATTGTTTTTGGGGTGTCGACGAGCAAAACAGAAAAACAGAAATGGTGATGTTTGAAGTGATTTGCAAAGTGATGGTGGTTTATATGGGTTGTTTTGGGTGGTGTCATGGTGGCGGATGGTTGAGGTGATGAGTGGTGAGGTGATGGCTTACGGTGGTGATCATGAAGAAGAAGAAAGATAGGTCGTATTGTCGTAACGTGAAACAACAACAAAAAGAAAAAAAATGAGAAAAGTGGTGCGATGGTTCCCGATTGATGGTGGTGGCTGTGATGATGATTGTATGGTAGTCGGTGTTGATTGGCGGAGATGGAGTTGGAGGGATGG